>NW_024082220.1:0-90289 GCF_003009895.1 Hyaena hyaena | reverse complement strand
GGGGATGAGCACTGAGTGTTATGTAGAAACTAATTTGACAATAAACTATTTGTAAAAAAAAAAAAAAAAAAAAAGTAGGGCAAGTGGTGATTGTGACATACTGTTATTCACAATCCCCAAACTTCTTTGTGATGTTTTCACTGTTCATTGTTAATCAAAGGAAGAAAAAAAACTGGTATTTACCAGCACATTTAAGATCAGAGACCTGGGAGTTAGGCACGCTGAGCTTTTATTTTAAGTTCTATCATCTGGGAGTTCCTGGGCCAATCATGATGTTCTGGAACATGCTCAAGAAGCAGGTGGTGCCAATGGATACACCACTGGCCACTCTGAACATACAAAGCAAGTTTGCATAAAAACTCAATGAGGATATTTTTCAACCCCAGAGCTATTGCTGAATTTTTTAAGGTGATGAGCCAGAGGTTGGGTACAGTCAGGTGCTTGAGAAGCAGGTCTTAGGAAGGAATTTAACAATTTTTAATTATTTTTTTTATCATATAGACTTTTGTTTAATCTTTATCTTGCTGTAGGATGTGAAGAATAAGACCATTATTGTCATGTTGATAGGAATTCCCATTTCCCAAATACCAAGCATTAATGATGTTATCCCCACTTTAGTTTTTGCTGGTTATTAAGTTTTCTTATGCACTTTAGCATACTTTCAACTTTTTAACTTCCCTGATCTAATAGTCTGTTCATAAGTAAACATCTCAGAAGGATACCCATACTAATTTTGGGTTTTTTGTTGTTTTTTTAGAGCTTGTGTGACTATTCTTATTCAGTATTCTCTAAGATTTTTGCAGTAACATTGCTAGTACGAAAAACTAACTGATGCTATCTATTACCAGGATCAAATTAAATTAATAAATTAGCTAAAGGAGATTTGACCTTTTGATAATATTGAGTTTTTCTACTCAAGAACGTGATATAAATTTATATTTTTGTAATGTTTTCAATGTAATTTTTTTTTCCACATGCAGACTTTACACATTTTTGTTAGATTCATTCCTGATTAGTATATTTCATTTTATGATTTTAAAGCTATTTATTTATTTGTTTTAGAGAAAGAGTTTGTGTGTGTGGGAGAGAGAGAGAGAGAGAGAGAGAGAGAGAATCACATCAGACTCCATGCTCAGCATAGAACAAGACATAAAGCTCAATCTCATGACCCTGGGATCACAACCTGAGCCGAAATCAAAAGTTGGACACTTAACTGACTGAGCACCCCATGTGCCCCTATTTCATTTTATGTTACACTTTTGTAATTGCAGACCCTCCTACTATAACTCATAAATGATTATTTGTTGTACATAAATTACTGTACAAACATATGCTATGTACAGGGGCACCTGAGTGACTCAGTTGGTGGAGCCTGCCACTCTTGATCTCAGGATCATGACCTGACCCCCATGTTGGGTGTAGAGATAACTAAAAATGAAATCTTAAAAATAATACCCTATTGGGGCATCTGCGTGCTCAGTCGGTTGGGCATCCAACTTTGCCTCAGGTAATGATCTCACGGTTGGTGAGTTCGAGACCCACGTTGGGCTCTGTGCTGACAGCTCAGAGCCTGTAGCCTGCTTCAGATACTGTGTCTCCCTCTCTCTTTGCCCTCCCCCTCTCACATTCTGTCTCTCTCAAAAATAAACAAAAAAATTTTTAAAACCCTGTGTACAAAACGTTTTTTGTACATCAGTATTATGTCTTAAGCTTACTGAATTATTTTTCATCATGGATTTTCTATCAGTTCCTTTGTATATCCAGGCATATACTCTTATCATCTGAAAACATTGTTCTATGTCTTTGTTTCTAATTTCTATGCCATTTTAAATTGCCCTGGCTAACCTCCAACACAATGATAAATGAATACAACAGGTGATCATGTACTTTTTTTGGTGTGGTTTCTGGCTTTAGTGGAATATCTCTAGCGCTTCCCTATGAGCAAGACGAAAACTTGGTTTTGTCAAGTTGGGAAAGATCTGAAAGAAATTCCTAATTTCAAGGGTTTTGATTTAATATCCTTACATGTTGTATTCTTCCAAATGATGTTTTTGTAACTATGAGTAAGATTTCTTGATTTCTCTTTATAAATACAAGAAATATCTTAATTTCCTAATAGTGAATCATTCTTGAATTCAAGACACAAATTTCTTTGCTCATTAAATTTTTAAATTTTTTTTTTCAGTGGTTTTGGCTATATTTATTTTACATGGTACCATCTGTAGGAAGAGATGACATCTTTCTGTAATGTTATTTTTAGTACAAACTTTAACAGTTTAGTATCAGAATTTTATTTGACATATAAAGATAATTTGGAAATTTTATTATTCTCTAATGTTCTTGAATTGAGTAAGTAGCATTAGCTTATCTTCTATTTAAAGAAATGGAAGAATCTGGCTGCTTATTGGATCCTGGTGCTTTTTTGTTTTGTGAGGGACTCTGATAAATGTCTTCCACTTCTCTATGAATATTGGTCTGTTTGGATTCCCTATTTTACTGAAGTCAATTTTGGTAAAATGTATTTTCCTAGAAAATGTCCATTTTATATAAGCTTTTTAAAGTTACTTTGTTTTGAGTTGGGGAGGTGGGACAAGTGATTTTTAATTTCATTTATTCTCTGTGTTTCTTTATTTGCATTTATTGAATATTTAAAATGTATTGAAGTTATTGAAAATTTTAATAATAGAAAAATCCTTCTTGGGTCACTGTAGGACTCTTGCTCTCTGTACATAAGTTAACTGGTGGTGGGACTTGGGTCTGAGGAGTAGCAAAGAATTAGATTGGGGTAAAAGAAATTCTCAGGAAAGCACAGAATTCAAAGAGGCTGGTCTTTCATAGCTCAGACCTCAGCATTTCCTCTTTCCATCTGACACCGTGTCGGCTTCCAGGAATAATGGAAGAGGAAGAGTTCTCTCAAACACGCCAACGGTTCCTTTGGATATGCTCCCTATTATTTTTTTCTAATGTTTTATTTATTTATTTTTTGAGAGAGAGACAGATTGTAAGCAGGGAAGGGCAGAGAGAGAGGGAAACACAGAATCTGAAGCAGGCTCCAGGCTCTAAGCAGTCAGCCCAGAGCCTGATGTGGACTCAAACTCACGAGCCATGAGATCATGACCTGTGACAAAGTTGGACGTTTAACCGACTGAGCCCCCCAGGTGCCCCTGGATATGCTCACTAAAAACTTCTAATAGATCTGTTCCCCAAGTGTTCAACTATCATTATCACTACAGCTGACATGATGACTGCAATTCATTGGGGAGGTGAGGTCACAGAATCACTAATATATATCTCAAGGTTTGGCTTCCCCCCTCCCACACATGCTTTGCCAGCTACTTTACACCCAGCTCCCAGTCCTGGCAGCAGGAGAGAATCTGTGAGTATCTTCTAGGTTAGTCTGAGAGCACAGGCTCTAAGGTTGGGAGATGCAGCAGGAATCTGGGCAGGTGAGCATGTCTGGGAAAAGAATCTTACTGCACAAGCTGAGCTTGTGAGAGAGATGCTAAATCAGTGCATGCCTGCTGCTAAGGTAATTTAACAAAATCCTTATTGAAGGGGTTCTTGGTGTTTGATCCAAGTGCTGTCAGAGTCTGAATTTTAAGATACTTCAAGATTATAATTTCAGGAGCTATCTGGGTGGCTCAGCCATTTAGGCATCCAACTGTTGATCTCAGCTCAGGTCTTGACCTCAGGGTCATGAGTCAAGCCTCACACTAGGAATACACAGCCTACTTAGAAAAACAAAAAAATTATACTCTCAGGATTAATCTGCTATTCAATACAGTGAGCAAGAGTCAGAGACACATTTTAGAAGCAATATTGTGAGTACTGTAAAGGGATGTGCATGTGATAATGAGTATGATGGAACTAATTGAAATACCTGATTCACAAGAGAAACAGCATGACTGAATGGGAATTACTGAAATTTATTCTTCTGTAATTTGAGTGTGATGTGCTTAATGAAGGCAGTAAATGTGTTTCTCCTGAAAATCTCTGTGGACTATTGATTGGTGAGACAATCTTCTTTCTTGACTTTAAGGAAAAGTTAACTATAGAGATGTTCAAAGAGCAAAACATTAAGGACTTTATTTTTACATTTTAATTTTAAAATAAATTAATTTTAAAAAATAATCTAATCAGTTTTAATTAATCTAAACAATTTTAAGCTATATTTCTTCTGGTTTAAAATCATGTCGCCAGTATTCCCAGCTTACTACTCACCTCTCTTGCTTTTCAACTCATTAAATGCCCAAGATTCCGAGGCTTCAAATCCATTTTACATGTTTGTATAGTATTTTAGTAGCTTTTCCAAATCAAATATAGATTCGAGTTTTAATTTGTTTATTCTAAAATAACAAATATACACTGATGTCATCTTTAAATAAGATTAATTTATCCTCTGCCCTAACATGCTTTGTCACTATGTGACGTTGCATGTCCCGTATGTTAGCACACAGTGCCAATATCCACACAATAATTTGTTACGGATGCCACTGTCCTTTTGGCCCAGGCAACAAATGCAATGAGTTCAGCTGCCATCCTAACAGTTGTCTACATTAACTAAATCAGAATGGCTTATATAGTTATTCAGTGCATGTATAATTTATTAAGACCTTTGAATCTTTACTCCTTAGTTATATTAGTTATAAAGAATACTTAAACAAAAGTGGGAAATGATCAAACCAGGTTTCTTAAGTAAAATAAAGTTAAAATATGAGGGTGTGTGTGTGTGTGTGTGTGTGTGTGTGTGTGTGTGTATACCCATGACGAGGTTCCTGGCATAGTACTGTAGGAAGCATTTATGTCATGGCAACTAGGCCACTAATGTTCAAATCCTGATTGTACTACTATTTAGATGACTCACTTCATGTGGTTAAATTCTCCTCATCTATAGAATGAGAGTAATATTGGTTCCTAACTCACAGAGTTGTGAATATTATATAAGTTACATTAGGGAAAGCATTAATAACAGACCCACATATTGTAAGTGTTATAAAAAGACACACATATACCTTGGCAAACCTTTAACAAAAAACCATATAGTTTGTTTTACTATATATATTTACTATATACTTACAAGATGTTAATTCTTAGGGGAAAGGAAACATAAGTGGAGATTCTATTTCCAGGAAAATGTCAGTTGAAATGCATGTTTTCATGCAGAACTTGCTGCTTGTGAATTTGAATATTGAGTTCTGGACAATGACAGAATAGCCTCATGGATTTGAGTATAGCAATGATCTTCCTATCCCACATAGTCACTGGAATCTTGGGCAATTTCTCACTCTTCTATCATCATATGCCCTTTGCTTCAAGGGATACAAGCCAAGATCTATGAATTTGATTCTCGGGCACCTGATTGTAGCCAACTCCTTGGTCATGCTTTCTAAAGGATTCCCAGAGACCATGGCAGCTCTAGGACTGAAACATTTCACCAATTATTATGGATACTACATTCTTTTATATGTTCACAGAGTGGCCAGAGGCATCCATTTGTTCCACCCACCCTGTGAGTGTCTTCTAAGCCATCACAATCAGCCCTGGGAACTCTAGGTGGGCAGATCTTAAAGTGAAAGCTCCAATGTACACCATCTCCTCCAGTATCCTGTGTGCGGTGTTCTGCATGTTCATAAACATGTTTTTTTCCTATTTATGTGTCTGGTAAATGGAACAACAAAACGACTACCAAAAAAACAAAACAAAACAAAACGTGGTTTGGGATATTGTTCTGCTTCGCAGCATAGTAACAAGATCACAGGCTCATTATGGGGCGCCTGGGTGGCTTAGTCGGTTAAGCGTCCGACTTTCGCTTGGGTCATGATCTCACGGTTCGTGGGTTCGAGCCCCGCGTCGGGCTCTGTGCTGACTGCCAGCTCAGAGCCTGGAGCCTGTTTCAGTCTGTGACTCCCTCTCTCTCTGACCCTCCCCTGCTCGCGCCATCTCTCTCTCTCTCTCTCCTAGAAATAAAAAAAAAAAAAAAAAAAAAAAAAAAAAAAAAAGATCACAGGCTCATTAGATGCAGCATGACACCTTTACATGACATTTTGTGTTTGGAACTCATGACCTTGGCTAGCAACTCCATGGTTTTTCTCCCTCACAGGCACAAGCAGAGGGTCCAACACATCCATAGGAACAGTCTCTCCCCCAGACAATCTGTGAGACCGTGAGACCAGAGCCACCCAAGGCATCCTTATTTTTTGACCACCGTTGTATCGTTTTATGCCGTTTTGTCCATCATTCAAGTTTACTTGGAACTCCTTGATAATCCTGGTTGGTGGCTGGTGCATGTCCCTGTACTAGTCACTACATGTTTTCCAACTATTGGTTCTTTTGTTCCCATGTACCATGACCCCCACATATTCAGGCTGTACTGTGTCCGCTGTGGAAGAAATATATAGTTCCCTCACCTCATCATGGAAATATGAATTGTCTTCCACCTGTTCAGTCATAGATTCAATGAGATCTCAAAGAATGTTCAGAACAATAATAAGCCAGTTTCATTGCAGACAGACGGGTGAATGAGACACACTGACACCAGCCTAATATGAAGAGCATGGTACATGAAATCTGTAATTAATATGGATGTACTTATATAGTTGCACTTTTATTAATGGTAATAGTGGAGAACTTAAGATTCCCTAAAACAGTCCTGAAATAATGTGAACATACTGAAAATACCTTTGAATGTGTAACTTTAAAATTGAGATATTAAATTTTCCTATGCACCTGAGATGCACCTGAGAATGGAATTGTAAAGCCTAATTTATCATGCAAATATCCTTGGGTGCAGGTCGAGGGAAAAAAAGGTTTTATTTATTGCTGGCTTTGGAAGCTATGCTGTGAATATGATGCCTTGTATCTCAGAAAAACTAGGGACATTTGAAATATAATGCTTACAGAGCAAGAGGAGTGCATGAAAATATTTTCTTTTTTTAAATGTTTTATTTATTTCTGAGAGAGAGAGAGAGAGACAGCGTGAGCAAGGGAGGGTCAGAGAGAGAGGGAGTCACAGACTGAAACGGGCTCCAGGCTCTGAGCTGGCAGTCAGCACAGAGCCCGATGCGGGGCTCGAACCCACGAACCGCGAGATCATGACCTAAGCGAAAGTCGGACGCTTAACCGACTAAGCCACCCAGGCGCCCCAAAAATATTTTCTAGTCAACACTTAAAGAGTAAACTACAGGGGACAAAGAGGGACATAGGAAGAGGTGTCAGCTTAATTTTAAAAAAGTTGCAGGTGGGCAGTAGCCAGTAAACAGATTAGTACGTCAGGAAAGATAAATGGACTTTTGAGATGTTTAGAAGGTAGACTGTTTTCTTATAAATCTTGATGGCAGTTGACGGTGTTGGTGAGAAAGAGATTTCAAGATTGACTTCTGCTTTTCCAACTTGAGGATACAAGAGGTTACAGAGGACCATATCATCAAGCTTGGAGCCGGAAAGAAGTAGCAATTAGAAGCTTGAGTGATAGGGGAATTCCAGTTCCTGCCTGAAGACTCCCCTTCTGGGTTCTTCTTCCCACCCCTCTTGCCTTGCACACAACTTACTAGTAATGTGGAGGTAAAAGACTTTAATTGTCCCCCATGCTTGTGCTTGGGCCTGAGACCTCTGGAGACTGGTCTCCTCTGAGCCTGCTGGTGTGAAATAACCTCCTGCCTTTTAAGATCCTCAAGGGCTGCTTGGTTCTTCTGCCGGGTGATCCCAACCAGGTTCTGTACAGGAGTCTATAACGTATTTTGTTTAACAAGGGGTAGTATTGCTTTTGAAATCACCACCAAGACAATATAGACACAATTAAAAGGAAAATAAAAGATATAACTGAAATATATAACTATATTGGGGGGCCTGGCTGGCTCAGTCAGTAGAGCATGCATCTCTTAATCTCCGGATAGTGACTTTGAGTCCTATATTGGGTATCAAGATTGCTTAAAAATATAAATTTTTTTTTTAAAAGAAATATTTTAGGGGCACCTAGGTGGCTCAGTTGCTTGGGCTTCTGACCTCATCTTGGGTCATTAACTCATAGTTCATGAGTTTGCTGCAGAACTTCAAAATGGGGAACTGGACACCTATGAAAGACCAACTATATGATTGGATGGAATCGTTCAACAGCCTAGCTGCTGGGGAGAGAAAGGAGTTAAGTCATATGGCCAATGATTTCATCAACCGTGTCTAGGTAGTGAAGCCCTGATTAACACGTGGAGAAGCTTCTGGGAGCTTCTTGGTGGGGGACAAAATCTACTGTGTGGGCAATCCTCCCAAACCTTGCTCTGTGGATGCCTTCATCTGGCTCTTTACTGCTGTCCTTTACAATAAAATATGAAATGACAAAACAAAAACAATTTAGTAACAAATTTGCTCTTTTATTCCAGGGAATACAACCCATAATTGGGGAAGGACAGAGCCTCACATGCAGAGAGTAGAGTGCTCTTCCTGAGGGATTTGGGGCAAAGTTGAGTTTTAGAAGAGGCAGTGCATAACAGGGAATGATTGGCTAGGGGGTTGGGGATTTCCTTAGAAGACCAGCAGGTGCTGTTTTCTAGGGTAAGTTTGGGTAGTGAAACTGAGTTGGAGGATTCCACATGCTTGGTTTCCTTGCTAAATGTTTCAAGGAGAGCAGGCTGATTTAGGTTTACATTTGTGATGTGGGTCAGGCCACTGGGGTGGCCTCCATTTTGTGGGTCCCAACTTTATCAAGGATTATCATACATATAGCACTTTCTGAGTTCTGTGAACTTCTCACCAAATATTGAAGCAGAAGGGATTGGAGGAAGTCTTGTAGTTGCCTGGAGATGCACGGAAGGTTTCAGAATGCCTGACTCATGACCGGTGTCTGAAGTGAGGGCCATCCCATGAAGGACTCTGCCCTTAGCTTGTGGGGTCCACACTAACAGCAGATAAAAGTCAAAATTACATTGAATTGCAGGACACCCAGTTGGTATCAGAGATTTGGCAAAGACTGCTGGAGCTCTTTCAGATTTAGCTATTATATCCCTTTGATATGACCCCATTTTTTTAAATTTCCTTACTCTTAACATTCTGTCACTACAAGATCCTCCAGGCTCATCTTGTATTTCCCTTGCTCCTGCCATAGAATCTGCCATATTTCCCAGGAGCATTCTGTTAGAGATTCGTGTTATTCCAAGATGTGGGTGCTGGGTGTTCTCCTTGTTACTGGGATATCACTGCTGTTAGACTCTCTGAGCAGACTGACCTGGGAATCACCTGTTCATACACAGATCTGTAGTTTTCTCTTTGTTGTTTTATCTGCATATCTACAACTAAATCTGTGCTCATACTGGTGTCCCTGACTCTGATCCCATACTTCAGGGTTCATGTTAGCCCTTCCCCCTACTTTTCTGTACCTATCTGTGTTTATCAGGTATTATGGCCTCATATGCCTTTGAAGAGTTTTGCATCTATTCCTCCACGCTCCCATGCTCTCTGCACACGACCTATAACCCCCTCCCCCTGGCCTCGCTTGGACCCTGCTCTATCACACGCCTGCACCCTTCCAACTCTGCCTCGTTCGCCTGCCCCTGCAGTGGCAATGCTTATAACACTTGAAGATATTGCACGTGGTAAATATCATCTCTGAGGGTTGTTGCAGGGATGGAAGAAGTGAAAAAGGTGCATTTTCAGGCATCCAAGGTCAGGAGATTCCTGTATTCTTCCAACATGTGAGCACATTGTCGAGACACATATGTGCATGCAGACTCTTTGAATGTAATTACATACACGGGGCTGGGAATGTGGGAGTATGGGCGAGTGTGTGTAAAAGTGTGTGCTTGTATTTCCCGAGTGTGTGCATGAGTGTGAGTTTGCTGTGGAGTGTGTTTAAGTGTATGAGGGTATATGACTGTGCATCTGAGTGTATATTGTGTATACTCACGTGTTTGCATCTATGTGTAATGTTTCTGTGTGTGTGTATGTGTGTGTGTGTGTTTGTGAACAAAGTTTGTCCACCATCATGGTCCTAGTGTCTGACGTGGATATAGGGAGTATTTGATTACATATTTGTGTGTAGTGAAAACAAAAGAGATTAATTAGGGTTTTCATGTCATTCTGGTGAATTTACCTCTTTATAATTGTGAAACAGATTTCATTATCCTCAGTCATATTTGTTCTTGAAATTACGTTGATCTTAATATAGCACTCTATTTTTCAGAGTGTTTCTATTTATCTTTTGTCCATGATTTTGTGTCCTTACTTTGTGAAGTGAGTTTCTCAGGAAATATTGTGTTATCTGTCTTAAAAAAATCCAATTGTCAGGGATGCCTGGTTGGCTCACACTGTTATAGGTGTTAAGACTCTTGATTTCAGCTCAGGTCATGATTCACAGCTCTTGAAATCAAACCCCATGTTGGGCCTACACTGATGACACAGAACCTGCTTGAGATTCTCATCTCCCTCTCAAAATAAATAAAACTCAAAAAAGTCCAGTGACAATTTTTGCTTTTGAATGGGGCCTTTAGATTATTTCCTTTTAGACAAATACCATATGTTTGCACGTATAGGAGGATTAGGAGGAACTTGACGGAGGACCAAGGGGGAGAAGAAGGGCGGAAATGGTGGGGGAAAGGGAGAGAGGCAAACCATGAGAGACTCTTGAATGCTGACAAAAACTGAGGACTGATGGATGTGGGGGGGAGGGGGGGATGGGCATGAAGGAGGGCACTTTGGGGATGAGCACTGAGTGTTATGTAGAAACTAATTTGACAATAAACTATTTGTAAAAAAAAAAAAAAAGATTATTTCCTTTTACAGATACATATATTTAAAATATTTTTGCTCTTGAGGCACCTGGGTGGCTCTGTCAGTTAAGCGTCCAAGTTCGGCTCAGGTCATGATCTCAGTTTGTGGGTTCGAGCCCCACATTGGGCTCTGTGCTGACAGCTAGCTCAGAGCCTGGAGCCTAATTCAGATTCTGTGTCCCCCTCTCTCTCTGCCTCTTTCCCTGTTCATGCTGTCTCTGTTTCAAAAATAAATAAAACATTAAACAAATTTTTAACTATTTTGCTCTTGCTTTTATAATGTCTCCTTTGCTCTATTCCCTCTCTGTTTTTTGAAATAACTGAATTTTTACTGATGATTTAGTTTTAAATCTTTTCTTTGGTTCACTGGTGTTAGCTACCTCCATGGAAGTTTATATAGCATCCGACCCTTCCTTTCCACATGGACTTCCATTTCTCCACTCCTGCCTTGTGCTACCATTAGTTTAGGTTTCTTTTACATATGCTATACACATATATGCTAGAGTCTTAGTTTCTTAAACCTTCCACTATATTTTAAATAGGCTTAAAACAGGAAAAACAGTTTTTGTTTACTCATATAGTCACTACTTCTTTTTCTTTTTTCTTTTTTAATTTATTTCCAGGAGAGAGAGAGACAGCGTGAGCAGGGGAGGGTCAGAGAGAGAGAGGGATACACAGATTCTGAAACAGGCTCCAGGCTCTGAGCTGGCAGTCAGCACAGAGCCCGACACGGGGCTCGAACCCACAAACCGCGAGATCATGACCTAAGTGAAAGTCGGACGCTTAACCGACCAAGCCACCCAGGCGCCCCATATAGTTACTACTTCTAGTGCTCTTAATTCCTTTGGGTAGATCAGGAGTCTGCGGCCTACAGAACAAGAGCTAAGTGCAGCCACTGTCTGTTTTTAAGTGAAGTATAACTGGAATGCAGCCACACTCACATTTAGGCACTTTTGACCCAATAAGGACGTAATGGAAGAGTGGTAACAGGAACAGTATGGCCTACAAAGAATAAAATATTTATTATATGTTCCTGACATAAAAGGTTGCCGACCTCACACACAGAGTCACATTCTCATCACATCTGAGTTGGTATAAAATTGAGATGTGAAACATACTGCAAGGTCAATTTTCTAATCAAAACATTAGGCAATAGTGACATAAGATTTGTCTCAATTGGAAGAATAAAACTAGGAGTAACTGGGAGTTACTAGGTCTTGAATTTGTGGAAAACATGAATTATGAGATTTTGTTACTCTTCAATTTGCAAGTAAAATATCTTATGTGTTAAAAACTTTTTTGAGCTTGACATTGAAAATATAACTGGAACATAAAAGACACACCAAATTTTACTTGATATACATTCCTGAGTGGAAGTAGCAATACACACCTGGCTGGCCACAGAGGTAGACAACAGGAAAGGTATGTATCCTAACAACTCCTGGGACCAACTCCCTAGACAGTTTTCACAAATGGTATTTACCATCTTTCCATTAATTCATTACCCCACCCCACTGCTGTGTTCTCTCAGTAGTGGTAAGGTTGCCATAAAGAAATAGGTCTGTGCATTCTCCAAACAGGTCATGGTTTTGGATCTATCACAAATAATCTTAAGCACTCTGGGGAGTTTTGTTATCAAAAATTTTTAAATTCTAAGTACAAGGAGTCCCAAATTTTACATGTCTCTAGTAGAAACATAGTATCACATTCACCAAGCCATATGCCACCTGTGGATATTCCTGACCCAGTGTAAATATGTTCCCATTCCAGCAATTTTCTGCTTGTTTTCTCCACCTACTTGCGCTTCCCCATTTGTATTTGCATGATACACTTTCAGTGGTTCTAATGATGACCTCATCATGTGGGCATTGCCTGAAAACATTGTTTAAATTAAGAAATCCTGTCAGTCAATCATTACACATGAACACGTATATGGCACTTATCACTATCATATTTTTTATCTTATATACTTGCCCTTATAGAATATAAGTTACTTGAAGACAGGGAGTTTTGTTTCCAGCTAATATCGGTGATTAGAATGGTTCCCGACTGACAGAATGAGTGAATGCATTTTATCTGTGCAAAGTAGATAGTTAGTGCAGCACATAATCTCAGAGACTAATAGTTCAAAAGCTCAAGTAAACATGTAATTCTATTGTGGCACCAAATTCCTTACTCCTGTAACTTTCTACCCTAGCATTCTGAACATTCCTCAAATTCTCAAGCTGTATTTTGTTTGGTTCATATTGTGACTTGTAGGCAGCACATGCCAAACACCTCTAACCCATCTGTGAAGGATGACGCCTTTTGTAGCTTTTCTAAGCTATAAAATGTTAAATTCAGGATTCCCTCTCAAATGCTCCATTCTACTCTCAATACAGATATTAATCTTATTCGTCAAATAGGACACTTCCCTTCAGTGACAGACTTCCCAGAAATCAGTGGCTGAAATAACTAGGTGGCTTATCATTCTCACACACAGGAAGCCCAGAGATGCAGGGTGGGATGGGGTGGGTCTCCTGGGCAGTCCTCTGCCTGCTGCACCTCCCTCAGCACTTAACACTGTCTCCTTACAGCAGGATGGCCGCTGTATGACCAAGAAGGATGAATGGTGAGGGGCAAAGGCCTTTTAGTAGGTTTTGTCTTATTTTCATGGAAATAAGCCCAATTAGCTATACATTATAATTCAATTTTGACAAGGGCATTCATTAGTGGGGTGGTTGGGTGGCTCAGGCAATTAAGCATCAATCTTGATTTTGGCTCAGGCCAACCTCCCAAGGTCGTGAGATGGAGACATGGGTACACTCTGCACTGAGTGTGGAGTCTGCTTAAGATTCCCTCCCTCTGGGGCGCCTGGGTGGCTCAGTCAGTTAAGCGTCCGACTTTGGCTCAGGTCATGATCTCACGCTTCATGGGTTCAAGTCCCGCGTCGGGCTCTGTGCTGACGGCTAGCTCAGAGCCTGGAGTCTATTTCTGGTTCTGTGTCTCCCTCTCTCTGACCCTCCTCTGTTCATGCTGTCTCTCTCTCTCTCTCTCTCAGAAATAAATAAAACATAAACAAAAAAAAAATTAAAAAAATTCTCTCCCTCTGCCCGTCCCCTATTTGCGTGCACTTCTCTCTAAAATACAATAGATTAAAATAAGGATACTGGGGTTTTTCAAATTTCATATTCATGCTTAAACAACAGAAGGTAAAGGAAAAAGATGGTATAGAATACATTTTGCAGACCAAATTTAAATATACCTCTTAACTGGGGTGCCAGGGTGGCTCAGTGGGTTAAGCCTCTGATTTGGCTCAGGTCATGATCTCAAAGTTTTTGAGTTCTAATCCCACATTGGGCCCTGTGCTGACAGCTCACAGCCTGGAGACTGCTTAGGATTCTGTGTCTGCTTCTCTCTCTGCCTCTCCTCCACTTGTGTTCTCTCTCTCTCAATAAAAAATGGATGTAAAAATAAAATTAAGAACATATACCCTTTAATAAAACTTAATGACAAGGTAGTCAAGGATAACCGTGGATAAGTAAAATTTTATCGACAGACTTTATCTGTTTATCAGTCTTTATCCTGAGTGTACAATATTGCATGCAACCCATGACCACTGTCATAGGTGTTCCAAATGAGTCAAAAGTTATTAATCCTTAGGGTTTTCTAACTTACACGTTTCCTTTGAAATATATTAATTTTAAGTTAATTTTATTTACCTGAATCCAACACTAATTTGCCAAGTTTCAATACAGAGATTCTTTGCTAGTAGCTTTTTAAATAAGTTTCTTTTTTCTAATTTTTCATTTATTTATTAAAAAAATTTTTTTAATAAATAAGTTTCTTAAAGTTTATTTTTCCATGCTCAGTGTGGAGCCTAACCCAGGGCTCAATCCCACGATCCATGAGATCATGACCTGAGCCAAAATCAAGAGTTAGATGCTTAACCGAATGGGCCACCCAGGCAGTCCTTGGTTCTAGTATCTTGGTAGAAGAATGGAAGGACTGACTTTAAGATGACTTTAATTCCATTCTCCTTTGAAGTGAAAGAGCTACAAAAGTTTTGTAGTTGGGAAATAGTCTATCACTTCTGAATGTATTTAATATTAGACTACAACTTAATAGAAAAACAATCGTGACAAGTCTAAAAATATCTTCAGTAATTGAAATAAATAGTATTTCATGACCATTTTCCACACTGATACTGTGTGGTGGGGCTATGTGTGCATCAGGAAGAAGGTAGTAGTTAGCATGAGGATGACTGTGGTCTTTCCCAGCAAGTCAGTCAGGAGTAAACATTCAGGTTTATATTATATTAAAGAGTCTGACTACTTTTGATGCCCAACTAATGATACCTGTGAGGCATCATTATAACCTCTTACTCTTCTGTCCATCTGGGCAGGGCAAGCTAATAATGAAGCCCAAGAGGCCCTTCCCTTGGCAGCAGTTGTAAGTTCACACTGTAAATGAGTACTATAAATCTGGTCCGGCACATTATGCATCATAACAAAGTAGTCACCATTTCCTGCTTTCTCAAGTCATTTTCAGAACTTGAGAAGTCTACCCTGCTTTCCTGAAAAAACATCATCATATAATCAACATTCTCCTAACACTTCAGTGCATGCAGTCATTATTCTTAACATCTGAACATCCTGTTCCCTTGGAATAAGCACAAATGCAAACAAGCAAAAAATGTTTTAGAGGGTAAATATGAGATTCCTAATTATCAAATAAGATTCCCATTGTGTATGTTTTTTTTTTAATTTAATGTTTATTGTTGAGAGATAGAGACAGAACATGAGTGGCATACAAAAGAGGGAGACACAGAATCTGAAGCAGGCTCAGGCTCTCAGAGCCTGACATGGGGCTTGAACTCATGAAACTGTGAGATCATGACCTGAGCCAAAGCCAGATAGATACTTAACCAGCTGAGCCACCCAGGCGCCCCAATGTGTATGTTCATTCTTAAGAGCAAACTCATGAAAATATCTTTTCAAATTATTCCCTGAGCACTCTAGCACAATATAGATTGTGTTACTTTTATCCTTACTTTGCACATTTTCCATTAGTTCCTAATATTTTTCATATGCTTGCTATTTTTCTATTTTCATTTAATGTAAAGTTGCAGACCATGGGTCTCATTTCAGCACACAAGGCAGGTAGATACAGAATCATATAGTGTATATTCATGAATGAGGAAGCCATTTGCAGAAGGTTTGAGTTTGAAATTGATTGCAAATGTATTTTCATTAGAGCCACAAAAATACTATAGGATATACTATAGGTAGATAACTCTTAAATGCAACTTATGAATATATATTTCCAAAACTGTAGGTTTGAATCTAACATGAAAATTAATACATGACATTCAACCTAGAGAGCGTAAGGATGTATTAGGGTTCATTATGAAATGTGCCCCAAAAACCATGATGCACTTGGGATTTAAAAAGGTACATGATTCATTTAGGGTTACAGAAAAGCTTATATTTTACTTAGATATGAGAACTGAGTATCCTAAATAAAATGGAGTCAAAATGCAATTTAAGTGGCCAAATTTGAATCCTTCACAAGCATACTAATTTGGGTTTAGCTTTTTGTTTGTTTGTTTTTAGAGCATGAGGAGGCAGGAGGGACAGAGAGACAGAGACAGAGAAAGAAAGAGAATAGTAAGCAGGCTCTACACTCAGCAGAGAGCCCAACATAGACATTGATCCCATGACCTGAGCCGGACACCCAAGAGAGTGAGCCACCCAAGCACCCCTACTTTGGTTCTTTTAAATGCTCTCTAGGATTTTCTCTTCAGTTTCCAAAATTAAGACTAATTTTTACTCATCCATGATATACATAAGATCATCTATCTTATGGAGTAATAAACAAAGACGCTCAATCATACCAACAAATCCAGAGAAGGAGCTGTGACTACAGAAAACATGACAATTTACATAACAATTTTAAGTTTATTCTTTCCCACTCCCTATGCTCCCAAATGTATGGTATACTTTATCTTAAACTTATCATCCTACTTTTTCCAGGGTATATAAGTATGACTAAGCCCCCTCAATGATAGAGATTCCTTTCACCTTACCAATCCTTTCTGTGAAACCACCACTATGGTTGACAAATGAAATGCACATAATGAAATTATAACACCAGTGGATTCCAAACTTGAGGTTATAAGTCATCAATAATAATGGAGCATCAAGAAACTTCAAATAATTGAGTAAAAAATGTTATAGGGGTACTTGGCTAGCTCAACCAAAAGAGCATGTGACTCCTGCTCTTGGGGTTGTGAGTTTGAGCCCCACATTGGGGGTACAGAGAAAAATAAAATCTTTATAAAAGATTTAAACAGAAAATGATTAGGTCTTTCCACAGATACACTTGTTCCATTGACACACATCATCTCATGAGTTTTAAATCATTTTAATTTTCTGTGGAATTTAACATCAAAGATAGGGTAATCCTCAAATTAAACCTAGTTCACTTTGTGTGAGTTTTTAAATTGTAGTCCAGTGAAGAATTGGCTAAACAAATTACTACCTTTATTACACGTGTAATGTTTCTGTCCAGTATGAATTCTTTCGTGCTGAGGTAAAAACCTTGACACATTTGTATGGTTTCCATGTTTATGTGAATTCTTTCAAGACTACAAAGCACAAAGTTGTACATTTTGTTTTCTTACCACTAGAAGTCTGTACCTCTTCACTCCATTCACCTATTTTATCCCCTCTCCAATTTGTACATTTTTAATAACCCAGATCACACTCTTTTCATTTGTACAGTTTCTCTCTAGTAGCACTTACATTCCATAAGATTAAATAAGCTTTGGATGAGCCTTTCCATACATTCCTGGCGTGTGCTTTCTTTCAGAGATTTGTATTCTGATATCAGGGGAGGTGTGAACTCTAGATACATGTTTTCCCACATGTTAGTTTCATATGGTTCCTCTCCATGAAGGAATCTCTGATGTTGAACAAGTCTGAAAACTTGCTCATTTGTTTCTATCTCCTATGAATTCTTTGATGTTCCCCAAAGCTTGAAATTAAACAAAAGCACTGCCACACATATTAGGTTAACACTGAGTTAGTAAGATGTGAACACTCCGTAAAGGCTTTTCAACACTCAATACAGGTGTATGGTTTTCCTCTAGTATGAGTTCTCTCATGACCTCAAAGGTGAGAACCTTTGATAAAAGCCTGTTCACACTTATTACATGTATAATGTCTATCTCCTTTATGAATTCTCTGAAATGCCATACAGCTTGAACGTTGGATAAAAACCTTGTTACACACATTACACTTGTGTGGTTTCTGCAGTGTGTATTTTCTGATGCCTAGCAAGGTTTCCAAATTGGGTAAATACTTTGCCACACTCATTACACTTATAAGGTTTCTCTCTAGTATGGATCTTTTTTATTTATTTATCTTTTTAGCATGGATCTTTCTACGTTGAGTAAGATTCAAGCACTCAGCAAAGGTTTTGCCACACTCACTACATTTGTAAGGTTTCTCTCCAGTATGAGTGCTCTCATGGCTGCAAAGGTCTGAATGTGTGCTAAAAGCTTTATCACATTTAGGATATTTACAAGGGTTTTCTCCTATATGGATTCTCTGACCAAAAGGCTTGACGTCTGGATAAAAGCCATGGTACATACATCTTGTTTGTGTTGTTTCTAGCCAGTGTGTATTTTCTGATGGTTAGTAAGTTTTCCCAATCGGGTAAACTCTTTGCCACACTTATTACATTTGTAAGGTTTGTCACCAGTATGAATTTTCTCATGACACCAAAGGTGTGAAAATTGGTTAAAAACCCGACCACATTCATTACACTTGTAAGGTTTCTCTCCAGTATGGATTCTCTTATGCTGAGTAAGATGTGAACTCCTCAAAAAGGCCTTGCCACAATCAATACACTTGTAACGTTTCTCTCCAGAATGAATTCTCTCATGACGCAAAAGTTCTGAACGTTTCATAAAAGCCTTATCACATTTAGTACATTTATAAGGTCTTTCTCCTGTATGAACTCTCTGATGTTCCATTAGACTGGAACTTTGGAGAAAAGCCTTGCCACACACATTACATTTGTGTGGTTTCTCCCCAGTGTGTATTTTCTCATGCCTACTAAGGTTTCCAAATTGTGTAAACACTTTGCCACACTCATTACATTTGTAAGGTTTCTCTCCAGTAGGCATTGTCTGATTTGCAAGGTTTGAATTTAGACTATAGGCCTTGCCACTTATGGTACGTTTATACACTTTCTCTCCTGTATGGACTCTCTGATGTCTTGTGAGTTTTGAAGCCTGGGTAAAGGCTTTGCCACACTCATTACATTTATAAGGTTTGTCTCCAGTATGAATTTTTTCATGACGCCACAGGGTAGACACTTGGTTAAAAGCCCTACCACATTCATTACACTTGTAAGGTTTCTCTCCAGTATGGATTCTCTTATGCTGAGTAAGGTATGAACTCCTCGAAAAAGCCTTGGCACAATCAATACATTTGTAAGGTTTCTCTCCAGTATGAGTTCTCTCATGACGCAAGAGTTCTGAACGTTTCATGAAAGCCTTATCACATTCAGTACATTTATAACGTTTATCTCTTGTATGAATTCTCTGATGTGCCATAAGTCTTGACCTTTCAATAAAGTCCTTGCTACACATATTATATTTGTGCTGTTTCTCCCCTGCATGTATTTTCTGGTGACTACTAAGGTTTCCAAACTGAGTAAATGCTTTGCCACACTCATTACCTTTGTAAAGTTTCTCTCCAGTATATATTCTCTGATGATTTGCAAGGTTTGAATTTTGACTATAGGCCTTGCCACTTATGATACATTTATGTGCTTTTACTCCTGTATGGACTCTCTGATGTGTAGCGAGTTTTAAAGGCTGGGTAAAGACTTTGCCACATTCTTCACATACGTAAGGTCTGTCACCTATATGAATTTTCTCATGAAGCCTAAAGTGTGAAAGTTGGATAAAAGCCTTACCACATTCTTTACATTTATATGGTTTCTGTCTTGTATGGACTCCCTGATGTCTAGTGAGTTTTGAAGCTTGGGTAAAGGTTTTGCCACACTCATTACATTTATAAGGTTTGTCTCCAGTATGAATTTTCTCATGACGCCAAAGGGTGGACACTTGGTTAAAAGCCCTACCACATTCACTACACTTGTAAGGTTTCTCTCCAGTATGGATTCTCTTATGCTGAGTAAGGTATGAACTCCTCGAAAAAGCCTTGCCACAATCAACACACTTGTAAGGTTTCTCTCCAGTATGAGTTCTCTCATGACGCAAGAGTTCTGAACGTTTCATAAAAGCCTTATCACATTCAGTACATTCATAACGTTTATCTCTTGTATGAATTCTCTGATGTGCCATAAGTCTTGACCTCTGGATAAAAACCTTGTTACACACATTACATTTGTGCGGTTTCTCCCCAGCGTATATTTTCTTATGACTACTAAGGTTTCCAAACTGGGTAAACGCTTTAGAACACTTACTACTTTTGTAAGGTTTCTCTCCAGTATACATTCTCTGATGATATGCGAATTTCGAATTATGACTACAGGTCTTGACATTTATGATACATTTATATACTTTCTCTCCCGTATTGGCTCTCTGATGCATAAAGGGGTTTGAAGACTGGTCAAAGGCTTTACTACACTCATGACAGTTGTAAGGTTTCTCTCCAATATGGATTTTCTTATCTGGAGTAAGGCTTGAACACTCAGCAAAGGCTTTGCTGCATGCATTACATTTGTAAGGTCTCTGTCCACAAGGAATACCTTCATGACTCATGACGTTTGAGGTTTTGCTAAAATCCTTCCCACAGTCATTACATTTATAAGATTTTCCTCTAGTGTGTGCTCGCCTGGCTTGTGTACGTAACAAATTAAAAATCTTCCTAGATTTATTCCAAGTTTTTTGGGTCCTGGGTGGAATTCTTTGAAGTGGTGAGACTGAGGAACCATTGCTGACACACTTCTCAACTGGATTATATTCATACATTTTCTCCTCATTATGAAATCTCTGCAGTTCAGCCAGGTGTGCCTGGGAAATTAGCCCGATTCTATTTTCCAAGCAGTTTATGTACTCATTTCCAGGACCGCTTATGTTACTGTCCCATTTTAACAAATTCCTTATAAATGGTTCATCATTCATGAAATACTGGTATGTATCTTTTCTCAGAGAAACACTCTGCTTCTCAGGAAGAGTAACTGAGGACTGATTAGGTTGCTGGTCTTTCCTACCAGTGAGATTTTTGTGATGGGTCAAACTTCTTTCATCATATCCCCACTGATTTTCAAACTCATGTCTATTTTCGCAGACTTCCTTGAGATCAAAATCCCTGATGCCATGGCTTTCATTTCTCTCCAGTATCACTAAGGAGTAAAATTCTCCTTTATTAATGTCCTCAACTGGTGATAATTCCTTGAGTGCAAATCCAGCGGAAAGGCTTCCTATCAAATAGAGTTGGAAGGTAAATATATTATACTAAATTTCATAATTACACACCCAAACAATACTTTCTAATGAACAAAGGAAGTTTTTCAACCATGGTCTTCAAACACTATTGTTAAATACAATGTATTTAAAATTTCTTTTTATAAGGTTAATATTAGGAATTATTAACAATTTCTCTGATTTTTAGGTAATTTTTCAAAACATACATAATACACTAGCTATCCATATTTTTTGGACATATAACTGGATATTTAAATGATACTTCATGATTACGGAGCCCATCTATATACACGGGCTATTTTAAAACTGTGCATGACATCCTAGAGATGTCTATATTCCTTAATTCCTAATTATTATACAAATGTGTTTACCTGAACTCAATATTTCATAATTCAGTGATACTCAATGGATCTTTCATTCCCTCTAGTCTGTGTTCTTTATGGAGTGTAAATCCAGTCTTTAGTTCTCCAAGGAAAAATGCTTCAGAATTCTAGAAACTACTCATTTGTGTAACTGTGGTTACTTATTAACTTAACCTACTAGATCTATCAATATGTAGGTTGTAACCTAGAGATTCCTTAAAATACCTTGATTCTTTCATCCTATCTTCATACATTATTAACCACATAATATAATGTAACACCAGATCAAGCTGCTGTCCTGACCAATTCATACACATGTCCCTTGTGTATGAATAGGGGTCCTTCTGCAGTGCAGGGGGCAGGGAGAGTCATGTCCTGCATAAACGTAGGTGCTTAAGTGCTCAAAATTAATATATCAGGAGATACCAGGATGGTTTGTTTAGCCCAGTGAAAAATCTGAAGGCCAAGATTTGGATTCGGGAAAGCAGGAGTGAAGCATAAGGAGTAACGGACAATGTGACAATAGTGCTTGTGCTTGCACATCTAGGGGAATATGATTGTGGCAGACGTTAAAAGCATGACCTTGCAGAAAAAGAAACAGGTTTAGCAAAAGGCGTAATATTGATGCATACTCTAAAAATGATACCATGGGCATGAAGTAAAAAGTGGAAAACATTCAACAGGTAGACAGCTGGGGGTTATAGGAAGACTGTCCAGTTATATCTATTTCAGTATTGAAATGTCAAACTAAATATCCCACGAATTCTACTTCTAGGTATATACTCAATAGAATTGCATAATGTATACATGTTCCAGGAGACACATACTAGAATGATTTCTAAGGTTGTTTACTAAGAGAGAGTGAGAGTAAGCTTGTGAATGGGGAATGGGCAAGGAGAGAGTGTGAGAGAGAGAATCCCCTAAGGTCTCCACACTATAAGTGCATTGCCCAGTGTGAGGCTTGAACTCATGAACCGTGACTTCATGACCCAAGCCAAAATCGTGAGATATTCAACTGACTGAGCCACCCCAGGGCCCCAAAATAATGTATCATTATAGAAAGGGTTATGGTAAGGGGCGCCTGGGTGGCTTAGTCGGTTAAGCGTCCGACTTTCTCTTAGGTCATGATCTCGCGGTTCGTGGGTTCGACCCCCGCTTCGGGCTCTGTGCTGACTGCCAGCTCAGAGCCTGGAGCCTATTTCAGAGTCTGTGTCTCCCTCTCTCTCTGATCCTCCCCTGCTCACGCTGTCTCTCTCTCCTAGAAATAAATAAAAATATTAAAAAAAAAAAAAAAGAAAGGGTTATGGTAAATGAAGTTAATGATATTTCTAGGACTAAAGCAGGAACTTAAAAAAAATGTTCTCAAGATATCACAAATTCTTAGTTTAAAGAATGCCATAGGATCAGATGGGGGGCTCTGTCAGTTAAGTGTCCGACTTTGACTCAGGTCATGATTGCAGGGTTATGAGTTCAAACCATACGATACGCTCTCTGCTGACAGCTCTGGAGCCTAGAGCCTGCTTTGGGTCTGTTTCTCACTCTCTCTGCCCCTACCCAGCTCAAGCTCTCTCTCTCTCTCAATACAAATAAATATTAAAGAAAAGACATAACTGTAACCAAGGAAAATATGTGTTATAACAAAGAGATATCACCGCAAGCATGACAATGGCCAAAATCCAGAACAATAACACCAAATACTAGTGAGAATGTGGAGCAGTAAGAATTCTCATGCACTGCTGGTAGGAATGCAAAATGCTACTCCTCTTTGGAAGAGTTCGCACGTTCGTACAAAATTAAACTCTTTAATATGACGTAGCAATCATATTCCTTAGTATTCACACAAATAAGTTGAAAATTTCAGTCCACATAAAACCCATCCACAAAACAGAAAAGTATTAAAATTTCTATGGAACAAAAGATCCCGAATGGCCAAAGCATCTGTAGAAAGAAGAACAAAGCTAGAGGGATCACATTCCCTGATTTCAAATTCCCTGACTACAAAGCTGTGATAATTAAAACAGTATGGTATTAGCATAAAAATAAACACATAGACCAACAGAACACAATAGAGCCCAGAAATAAACCCACACGCATGGTCAATTAATTTACAACAAAGGGGACATGGCAATTCAATGGTGAAAGCACAAACTCTTCAATAGATTCTACTGGGAAGACAGGACAGCAGACTGGACCACTGGACCACAGAATGAAACTGGACCACTATCAGACAAATAGCATACACAAAAATTAACTCAGAATGGATTAAGGACTTACACCTAGGACCTGAAACCATAAAAATCCTGTTAAATTAAGATAGAGGGTAATGAGCTCCTTGAAACATGTCTGGTCAATGATTTTTATTTATTTGGAGGTGGGGGGGAGTCTCAACACCAAAAGAAGAAACAACAAAAGCAAGATAAGTGGGGTTGTATCAAACTAAAACATGTCTACACACTAAAGGAAACACTTTTTCAGTAAAATGAAAAGGTATCCAAGGTATCCTACTGAATGGGAGAAAACATTAGCAAATTTTCCAAAGGCATAGAGATGGCCAACAGGACCATGAAAATATGCTCAATATCATTCATCATCAAGGAAATGCAAATCGAAACCACAATATCACTTCACACCTAATATTACAATGGCAGTTAGTTAAAGATAGGAAAAAACAAGCATTGTTGATGGTGTGGAGAATTATTTGTGTAGCCAAGAGAACTACTGTGTGATCCACCAATTCTACTGAGTATTTATCTGAAGAAAACAAAACTACTAACTTGAAAAGATAGAAGTGCTCTGATGTTCACTGCAGCACTATTTATAAGAGAGGAGATATGGACACAATCTAAGTGTCCACTGATGGGTGAATGGATAAAGATGTGTATATACAACACAATATTATCCAGCCATAAAACCAAATAGAATCTCGCCATTTGTGACAACAGAGATGGACCTTGAGGACATTATGCTAAGTGGAATGAGACAAAGACCATTACAGTATGATTTCTCTTATGTGTGGAATCTGAAAGAAACAAGAAGCCGTTAGATACAAAGGCCATATTGGTGGTTGCTATAGAGATTATGTTGGTTGTTGGTTGTTGCTACAGGCAGGTAGTTGAGGCATGGTGGCACAAATGGATGAAGGTGATCAAAAGTTTAAAAAGATTAATGAGGGATGCCTGCCTGACTCAGTCGGTAGAGCATGCAACCCTTGACTTTGCGGTTGTGAGTTCAAACCCCACTCTGAATGTAAAGATTCCTTAAAATCAAAAATTGTTGCTGCCTCTTGAGTTCTTCAAACAAAAACTCCCCCCAAAATATCAATATGGTGCCTGTGGTATACCAGGAATGCAATAAACATCTGTGGAATGATCCATGTTTTTCCTACAGAAAAGCTAACTAGAGATATCAGTAAGTTGTGCTGTATTTACACTATATCCACTCTGGGGTTTTCACTTTTTGGAATTATCCACATCATTACTTCCTCTCAATTAATGCACAAGGGAACGACCCTAAGAAGCCAGGATGGCCAAGGAAAGAGATAGACTTTACTTTATTAGACAGATACTACATTTTGTTTGTCTCAGGAGACGTTCTCCCAAGGATACAAAATGGAAATGGAAAGTGAATAGGTCCTGGGGTCTGCACTACAGAGGCCTCAGCTCTGACCTGTATGGAAGGAGAATTAAGAGCTATCAGTAGGAACAGGAAACTGAAACTTTTATGATCAAAACAAGGGCTCTCAAAAGAAAATGCAAAGACATAAAAAGTAATTACCAACTTCTGGAGGGAATTTATCCTCACCCAGGGAGACCAGGTTCCTGTAGTTCTCTAACATCACGTCCCTGTACAACGCCTTCTGAGCAGTGTCCAGGCACTCCCACTCCTCCTGAGAGAATTCTATGGTCACATCCCTGAATGTCAACTGTCCCTGAAAGGAAAACACATTTGACCAAGTGGACAGGGAACATGTTCTTAAAGTGACACAAAACAACAGAAGCACAGATGTGTAAAGACTGACTCGGCTGGAGTCAATTTTCTTTAATCCATGTAAGGTAATTCTGAGCGAGTTATAGTTAACATAAAATTAGCTATTTTAAATTACCATTAGGGGGCACTTAGTGCATTCACAACATAGTACAAACACCACCTCAGTCTAGATCGAAAACATTCTTTCAGCCACTAAGGAAAGATTTTACCCATGAACAGGGGCTTCTTTTGCCCCGTCCCTGGCAACCACTAAACTACTAATGCCTTTTCTCTGTGGATTTACCCATCTTGGATGTTTTCACCTTAAAGGAAAGATATCCAAAATGTGACCTTTTGCATCTGCCTTCTTTCATAGATTCATGTTTGGGGTTCATCCATGATACATTATGTATCAGGGGCATATTTCCTTTCTTCTGACTGCAGAGTATTCCATTGCAGGGCTAGACAATATTCACTCAACTACTGATGGGCATTTGGTTGTTATCAACTTTGGCTGATATTAGTAAATTGCTATGAACTTTCCAGTATAAGTGTTTGGATGCCTGTATTCAATTCTTTTGGTTCTACCTAGAAGTAGAATTACTGGGTCACATGGTTTAATTTTTTCAGAATCTGCCACATTCTTCCACAGCAGCTACATTTGTACAGCAATGTGTCATGCTTCGACTTTCTCCACATCTTTATTCTTGTTGTTGTTTTACAATAGTCATCCTTTTGGATGTGAAATATTATCTCATTGTGGTTTTGGTTTTGCATTTTATTAATGACTACTTTAGTTACCAACTGTTTGTTCATGTGCTGGTTTCAATTGTGTATCTTCTATGGAGAAATGTCTATTAAAATCCTTTGTCCAATTTTCAAGTTGGGTTCTTTGCATTTTGGCTGTGAATTGTGTAAGTTCTTCCTTTATTATAGGTTCTAGACCCTTAGGACATATGTGATTGGCAAATTATTTCCTCCCATTTGGTAGATTGTTTCACTTGTGTCATAATGTCCTTCAGTGTACAGACATGAACAATTGAGATGATGACCAATTTCTCCACTTTGTTGTTTTCTCTTTTGCTTTTGGGATAATGTGTAAAAATCCACTGCCAACCTTAAGGTCATAAAGATGTACTCCTATGTTTTCACTGAAGACTTTTATAGCTTTAGCTCTTAAATTTAATCTGATTAATTCTCAATTGATCTCCTTATATGGTAAAAGGTAGTTTCAATTTCATTCTCACATGGATATCCAGTTATGCCAGTATCATTTAAGAGACTATTCTTTTTCCACTGTCTGTTTTCAGCACACAGATACAAAAGGAATGGATTATAGATGTATGGGTTTATTTACGGACGCTCAGTTCTATTGGTTTGATCAGTATTTCCAGCCTCTGTTGCAATTATACTTTTGATTACTCCAAGTTATTGTCAAAGGTTTGATGTCGGGAATCGTAGGTCCTCCAATTTCATTTTCTCACATTTATTTGCCTATATGGCATCCTTGCCATTTCAATAGGAGTTTTAAAATCAGGATTCCCATTTGGGTAAAAAATGCTGTTGTTATTTTGCTGAGGACCGCATTACTCTTTATATTGCTCTGGAGAGCCCTCCCGCTTTATGGTCTTCCAAGCTAGAAACACAAGGAAAAAAATTTTTTTAATGTTTTATTTCTGAGAGAGAGAGAGAGAGAGAGATAGCATGAGCAGGGGAGGGTAAGAGAGAGAGGGAGGCACAGAATCTGAAACAGGGCCCAGGCTCTGAGCTAACTGTCAGAACAGAGCCTGACATGGGGCTCAAACCCAGGAACCCTGAGACCCTGACCTGAGCCGAAGTCTGATGCTTAACCAACTGAGCCACCCAGGTGCCGCGAAAAACAAGAAAATCTTGACATTTATTTAGGTTTTGTTTAATTTTCTGAAGCAACTTTTGTAGTTTTCATTGTGTATAAATCTTCCATTTCCTCGATTAAATTTATTCCCATTTGTTTTCTTGCTCTTCTAAATCAAATTGTTTACTTACTTTCCATTTGTTGATTGCTACTATACAGAAATGCAACTAAATTTTGAGTGTTGACACTGTATTCTGTAACTTCAATGTATTCACTCATTCTAAGTCTGAGGATCTTTATTTCTAATAGGAAATCATGTATCCTATGAATAGAGATAGCTTGATTTCTTTTCCCATTTTGACGCATTTTATTTATTTTTCTTCTGTATTCTCTGGGTAGAACTTCCAGTAGAGTGTTGACTTCTAGGTGGGGGCAAATTGGGGCACATTTGTTCTGTTCTTGGTATTAGGGGAAAGTTTTCAGTTGCTCACCATTGAGTAGAAGTTTAGCCATGGAATTTTTTTTTTTTAATGTTTTATTTATTTCTAGGAGAGAGAGAGACAGCGTGAGCAGGGAAGGGTCAGAGAGAGAGGGAGTCACAGACTCTGAAACAGGCTCCAGGCTCTGAGCTGGCAGTCAGCACAGAGCCTGACGCGGGGCTCGAACCCACAAACCACGAGATCATGTCCTAAGCGAAAGTCGGACGCTTAACCGACTAAGCCACCCAGGCGCCCCAAGTTTAGCCATGGAATCTTAATACACTTTTTTAGACTGAACCGGTTCCCTTCTACTCCACCTTTTGAGTTTTTGTTGGATGCAGTTTCTGTATATGTTTGCTGAGTCTAGCTAGTTTACCAGGTTCCTCACTGCTTTATTATGGATGTCTAGTTGTTCTATCCATTGTTAAAAAGGTAGCATGGAGGTCTCCAACTAATAGAGCAGAACAATCTCAATGTTTACTTCAAAAACTTAGGGGCTTTGTAGTTATGTGCCTATTATTCATAGTTGTTTTATCTTCTTAATGGACTGGCCCTTTTTTCAATATATAATGGCCTTCAACATCTTTGGTAACAATTTTACACCTTACAGTCCAATATCTGTACAGCTACTCAGCTAGGTTTCATTACTTCATGCATGGAATATCTTTTTCCATCCTTCCATTTTCAACCTACTTGTGTATCTAAAGTAAGCCTTGGAGCGCCTGAGTGGCTCAGTTGCTTAAGTGTCTGGCTCTCGATTTCAGCTCAGGTCATGATCTCACAGTTTGTGTGTTCGAACCCAACATTGGTCTCTGCAATGGCAGTGTGGAGCCTGCTTGAGATCCTCTCTCTCCCTCTCTCTCTCTCTGCCCCTCCCTCTCATGTCCTCTCACAAGCAATAAATACTTTGAAAACATAAAGTGAGCCGTAGGCAGACATAGAGTGGAAGCATTTTTAAAAATCCCTTTGTCTTTTACTGAAGGTTTTAATTTATTTGCATTTCAAGTTGCTAATGGTAAGAATTACTTCTAACATTTGCTGCTTGTAGGTCTAATATTTTGTTACATAATTCCTCCCTTCTTTGGGTGTCTGTGTGTACATACCTTTTTGCTTGTCTTTCAATTTATTTTTCTGTATACTTTCAAGTTATTTTGTGAGTGGTTATCTTGGGGATTACACTTTACATATTAAACCATTAATATCTGAATTTCAGGTGATGTTAACTTAGCTTTAATGGTATACAAACAAGTGCTGTTATACAGTCTCCCTTTATGTTGATGTCAAAAACTACTTCATTAAAGATATGAACAGCTGTTTCATACACTCAAGAGCAGATTTTTCTTATTGTTTTACACTTGTCTTTTAGGACACACGGGAAAAAATGAGTTAGAAAACAAAAACATAATAATTAGCTTTTACATTTACTAATGTAGCTACCATAACTAGCGTTCTTTATTTGTTCCTATGGCTTTGAAGTACTACTGTTTCCATCCACTTCAGCCTCAAGAACACCAAGTGGCATTTCATGTAGGCTAAGTCTGTAAGTTTTTGTTCATCTAGGAGTCTCTAAATTTCACGATCAATTGTGAAGTATAGTTTGCCTTGTAAAGAATTCCCAATAAGTTTTTTTTTTTTTTAATCTTTCAAACTTTAATACCTCAGGAGACTGCTTCCTGGCCTCCAGTTTCTGATGAGAAACAGGCCATTAAACTTACTGAGAAGCCCTGTACACAAGAAATTGTTTCTGTCTTGCTACGTTCCACATTCCCTTTTTGTTCTACAAAAGCTGACTGAGTGTATAACTGCCCGATATCTGCATGCATTTGACCTAGTTGAACTTCACTGAGTTTTTTGGATGTGTATGTTCTGTTTGATAAATTTGGGAGGTTTTCAGTTCTTCTTTCTTCAAATGTTCTTTCTGCCTTTCCCTCTAGAACTCCTATTAGGTTTATATGAGTATTCTTTATAGTGTCCCAAAGGTTTCGTTGTCTCTGGCCATTTTTTTTTTGTTTTCCCTTTTATTCAGCTGATTCCCCTCTCTCCTCCGCACACTTGACAATGTCAGTTACTCTATGCTTATGGTTCACTGATGCTTTATTCTTTTTGTCCATCTGCTGATGAATCTCTAGTGAATTTTCAACTTTTCAACTTCAGCATTTCTATTATATCCCTTTGCTATAATTTACCTCTTTATTGATATTTTCTATTTGTTAAAACACTGTTCTCCTACATCTTAGTTTTCTTCCATATTTTCCTTTAGCTGAGGATGTTCAAGACACTTGATTTAAAATCTTTATTTACTAAGTGGAATGTCTGTGCTTCCTCAGAAAGATCAATAGCCTGGTAGTCATGCTTAAAAGATGTACAATCTTAAAATATCCTTAGATATCTGTATTGAAATTGACCTGGTCAGAAACAGCCACCATGGCATTCTTTGAAAACAGTAAGAATTTGTAAAGGACCCATGTGTCTTCATTTATTTATTTATTTTTTAAATGTTTTATTTATTTTTAGGAGAGAGAGAGAGAGACAGCATGAGCAGGGGAGGGTCAGAGATAGAGGGAGTCACAGACTGAAACAGGCTCCAGGCTCTGAACTGGCAGTCAGCACAGAGCCCGACGCGGGACTTGAACCCATGAACCGTGAGATCATGACCCAAGCGAAAGTCGGACGCTTAACCGACTAAGCCACCCAGGCGCCCCACCATGTGTCTTCATTTAGAGAATGCTCCAATGAGGATCTAAGAAAGCAGTTATCTCCTATTTACTAACATGAAAACAACTTCAAGTCATGTGGTATGTAAATATTTCAATTGGCAGAGTAAAATATGATGAAACATTTACTGAAGAATATATTCTAAAATCATATTACATTATCTAAATGCACATTTAGAAAATTTGCACTAAAGAGAACATCGGTTCCTGATGAAGAAAATCAGTGATGGTGGAAGATATTACAGGGAAGAGGATATTTTACTTCTTAGTTTCTGAATTGCATTACTGTATGGAACTGAACTACAACAACATATACTAGAGGACTTCAAAAACACACACACACAAAAATAATAAAATCTAATAATTATTTGTAAAATTAAAATTGATCACCAGTCTCTCTGATGACAGAAAGTTTTGCTCTTATGTTTGGCTAAATTATAAACATTTCTCTCTAAAATCTGGGCAGCATTAAGAGTCTCTAAATGAACACCATGGTCTTTATGGAATGGATGTGCTATCAATTATATAGAGAACACTTACTGTTATGTGGGGAAATAGGTTCAAGAATCCCTTATATTTACATAAATGGGTTAAGAAAGCATAGGTCAGAAAAGACGCCATCATGGGGCAAAATCACCCGAGGTTAGCTAGCGAGATACTGTAATGGGATCAGGAGAAACCTGTACCACCTGCAGGAAATTACTTTCCATCTGACACCAATCTACTAATGTACTCTGATCATAAACTCCACTTGTCCTTTGCTTCTTACACACACAGGTTAATGATTACTCTCTGATGATCTTCTCCACATTCATGTGTGTATGAGTTTGATTATGTTTACGAAGTGTGTAGTATCTTTTGAGCTAAATAAATATGGAGCCGAAACCCCTGATCAGGGCTCTTGTCTCCTCCTGGATATTAGCCTCTCTTGTAATCCATTCTGCATCTGCTCTCTTGCTGGAAAGAGAGAACTCCAGGCTCACAGTCTTCACCAGACGATAACCCCGATGGGACAGAAGTCAACGTGATAAAAGCCGAGGTGACAGAATTCGATGTGATAGAAGGCGTTGTGAAGTCAATGTGATTAGAAGAGCCAGCGTGACTAAGAAGTCCACGTGACAGCAGGAGACGAGGCTAAGAAGCCAATGTAACTCAAGGACTGCAAAAAGCCACAGAACGACTATAGCTCTAAAAACATAAAAAGTACAATCTCTCCTGACAAGTAAGAGAAAAGAGAAATTATACTAGGATTTGCTGTCACGGAACTTTTGAGAGCATTATTATAGGAAACTCCCTATCCCTAGAACAGAAAGAACACATTCTTTTTTTTTTTTTTTTTTAATTTATTTCTAAGAGAGAGAGAGAGACAGCATGAGCAGGGGAGGGTCAGAGAGAGAGGGAGATACAGACTCTGAAATAGGCTCCAGGCTCTGAGCTGGCAGTCAGCACAGAGCCCGACGCGGGGCTCGAACCCACGAACCGCGAGATCATGACCTAAGCGAAAGTCGGACGCTTAACCGACTAAGCCACCCAGGCACCCCAGAAAGAACACATTCTTATAGCACTCCTTAAATTATTAGGATTATCCAGCAACACTGCTCTTGGTCCCCTGAGCAAGGAACCCTAGACCTAGACTTTTGGGAATGAATAGGAAAAACACTAAGGCATGGCATAAGGAAGGTGTCAATGATCTGCCTGAGGTTATTCTTACATGGTCTATGGTCCCTATGGCTATTCTCCCCCTGAGTGCGGATGATGTTTATGAAAATATAAACCCACTCAAAGTAAATAAAAACTTTGTCCATGGAACCTAAACCTCCCTATTGTCAGCCAGCCCCTTCAGCACCCCAAATCCAGAGAACGACAACTACCCCTGCCTCTGGGAAAAATCTGACCTTTTAATTAAAGGAACATAAGATTCCCTCTGAGGACATCCTTACCCCAATGCAACATCCTATTAAGAATGCCCTTACGGTGTTTACTGATACCAGGAAACCTCACAAGGCTTTTTGCCTTTGGAAAACTGGAAAACACTTGGGAACATATATTATGCACTGGACCAGGTCTACCCAATATTCAGAACTGTAAGCCATATTATCAGCTATAGACACTTTTCTCAATCCTTAAAGATGGTCTCCAAAATATCAAGGAGCAAAGAGCTCCCAGTTCAGATTTCATCACCAGTGTTCCAGGTAAAAATTAACCACGGGTGACAAAGTGGTTTAGGTGGACCCAAAAGTACGTCTGTTGGCTTGAAATAGACCTGTTTACCAAAGGTCAAATAAGCTCATGTTATGACTTTAAGTAATTGTTAACTTTGTGTTATACTTTTCATGAGTAATTGTTAAGGTAGCTTTCAAAGGCTTTAGTAACCCGAAAAGTTTTCCTGGCATGATAAATTAGGACTGAATTTGTCAGACAGCTAGGCCTTTTCTAAATAGGATGGGATACTAAAGCATTAATTACTAAACAAGCCTAACCTGCTTTCATCTTCTTTTTGCAGAGAAAGTAAGGATATTTGGGTCTGATGGTAAACACAGTTGGTGCTTTATAACTTTCTGAGGTTTTTTCTTTTCTATTTTTTCCCCATTTTTTCCCTTTCATAGTTTATTGTCAAGTTGGTTTCCATATAACACCCAGTGCTCATCCCAACAAGTGCCCTCCTCTATGCCCATCCCCCCCTTTCCGTCTTCCCCCATCAGCCCCCAGTTTGTTCTCAGTATTCAAGAGTCTCTCATGGTTTCCCTCCCTCCCTCTCCCCAACTATTTTTTCCTCTACACCTCCCCCATGGTCCTCTGTAAGTTTCTCCTGTTCCACTTATAAGTGAAAACATATGGTATCTGTCTTTCTCTGCCTGACTTATTTTGCTCAGCATAACATCCTTTCTGAGGCTTTTTTCTAACAAATTTCCCAAGATTTAAATTGTAAATGAAGTCTTTTTACCAATTAGGCTTCTTTACTATGTTAAGTTACTCTGGAAGCACTGTCAACAAAATAATAAACCTTAGGTTCCATCTGGGGAAATGCTATAACTATTCAAGATATTATATGCAATTCCTAGTTTTAATATTTTTTGGTATAAGGTCATCACTTGACAATCAGATACTTGAGCGTTATGTGCCACAGAAATAACTGAATTTCCTTGTCAACTGCATTAGACCTGTTAACCATGTCCATTTTTGAGTCTTTTTTGTCCTAGCTTTCTGACTCTTGTTGTTGGAAGACTTCTTCATCACTATAATTTCCAGTAGACAGATGATCCATTCTACTCAAGGATGCTGTTTCCCCTGAACAGTCTTTCCCTTTCCCGTAACTCTGCTATACCTACCCCAACGTACCAATGCTGACCCATAGCTAGGGACTCTCTACATCCCTATTCAGCAGGAAGAAGTTACAGAAGAAAAGAACATCCACCCTCAGCAACCCTGAAGATTTTAAGGGTCAAACTCTTCAGGGGGGAATGATGTGGGAAACAAAGGAAGAAAGAAATGGCATAAAAAAATTAAAATTGCTTACAATCCACAAGGCCAAGCAACTGTAGAATGAGCAAGCACATAATAAGCTTAAAAATATGTCAAGAAAACAAAGAGTAGGAATTACCCATGGCTGTCTACAACCTCAACGTCTCCTCAATCGCACTATGATTGCTCTTAAGGTTCCAAATCTTGACCCTCAAGGACAAACCACAGCTAAGCTATGTTCTTGTAAATTATGTTAACTCTCTCATCATATGGTGCTGGTTCAAACTTCTCACTAGGAGCTGAGGATATGCTTGTGTCCTTTCAGATTCTGGACGTCTGTGGATTCCCTCTCTGTTGGGGAACCCATATCATGGCATGGGGGAGACCCCTGGAATCTTCCAATCAACAGGACTTCCCGAGAATGACTCAGAATGGCCAACCACCACTCCAATTTTTCAAGATGGAAGAAGTCTCTTCATTGACTCCTCATCCTGAAGTCACTCTACAAATACAATTCCTAGTCCCTCATATAACATGGGGAAACCTTAAACGCCTGTCTAACCAGGCCAGCGTCCTCTTACAACACAATGGTATTGCATATACCCCTGATCTGCATCAGACAGTAATGATCTCCATCACTGGTATTCATTACAGGCAAAAGTGCTTCATAGACATCTTAATCATGGGGATCCTAGCCACAGTTATAGCCTCTGCTACCGCTGCTGGAATTAGTCTTCAGCACACTATCAAACTGCACACGTACTGAACCAAGTTATGCTCAATACTACCAAAGAGCTAAGAAGCCAAACTTCTATAGGCAAATAATGGCACCCCTCGAAGCCCTTATGGCTGCTGTCCAATTTATAGGAAAAAAACAAAGGTGCTAATCCTCCTTTATAACTCTGTGAAGCAGATGTCTCTTTTGATGTCACTGCATAAGCACCCTCTAAACACCGAAAGAGGATTAGGTACTCATCATTACAGTCCTCACACACAAATTTGAGATGAAAAAACCTAAAGGGGAAACTAGGGGGAAATAGTTCAAGAATCCCTGACACTTATATAAACAGGTTAAAAAGCTTAGGGCAGCAAGCTGCCACCACAGGGAAAAGCACCCAAGGCTAAGTCATTAGGTAAACAAGAGCTTAGGGCGAAAATCTGCCACCATGGGGCAAATACCCCTGAAGATGCCTCTCGAGATACTGTGATAAGATCACAAGTAACTTGTTATATCACCTGCAGGAAATTATTTTCCATCTGATGCCAATTTATTAACGTACTCCAATCACAAACTCCACCTGCTCCCAAGACCCTTTGCTTCCTACACTCACAAGTTAATGATGGTTTTCTCCACGTTCATGTGTATAAGACCTTGTTTTCTTCACATTTACCAGCTGTGTAGTATCTTGTGCGCTCAATAAATACGGACCTGAAACTCCTGTTCGGAGCTTTTGTCCCTAGAGGAAATTAACCGCTCGTGTATTGCATCCTGCATCTTCTCTCTTGCTGGACAAGGGAGAACTCCAGAACCATAGTCTGTGATAATGTTAGACAAATAGATTGATTCTACATTTGAAACTAATTAGGTTAATAAAACAAAACACCCTCCCTATTTCACATGCCTACTTTCAACGTTCCATTCTATTCCAAAGTATTAATATGATGGAGTCAGAAGCACAATGACTCCCTTGTTTTAACGTCAAAACACATTTATAAAATCGGATGAAGCAAATTCCTGTCAGTCTGATTTTCCAGGGTTTCTCAGGTACTTGTGCACATTAATACATTACTTACATATATAATCTCTGTAATCCTGATTTATATAAGGTAAAAAGGGATCCAGAAGGGGTCTCTGATGAATCCTTACTGAAGACACCACACAGTCTACTCCCCATCTCCAGTCCTTGCCTGCACAGAAAATCCTTCACAGCATGACCACCTAAAAGTAGCCGTTCCCCAAGTTCCATGTCCCTGGGCCACAGTGAGATGAAATGAGCAGAGATAAGAGGAGACTGGGACAAAGCCCTGGGTGTGATTAAACACTATATGTAGGACACCTCTGAGACAGAGAAGATTAACAAGTCCTAAGTGTGACATTTTAGGAAGAAGAACAATTAACGAAAATAGGACTTTACCTGGAAAAGAGCCATTCTTCCTTTTTTCCCTCTTTTTCTGGTCTTCTTTCTCAGGTAAGGTTATATTGTATGACAAAAAGTATGTTTCTTAATGTTTAGAATCAACATAACCCCACCATCTGTCACAATATACATATGGAGAGAAACTTGCTTTGGGAAAAAGTCCTTTGCTGCCCACTGTAACAGGAGGGATGCGGGGACAAGAAAGTCCTAATATGGAGGCCAACAAGTGCGTTTTTTACCCAATTCTTCACAAAGCCCTCCCCTACTGCTCAAACTTACACAACTGCATCGTCTTGTCTACCTGGCACTCAACCAAAGGTAATGGCCTCACTCAAGTTCTTAGCTCCTCCCTAGGAAGCCAGCATCCAAGGAATGATTGATGCAGGACACAGAAGCCTGTTCATGTCATCAGTATGGACCAACTCTTAAGGGCCACCCCAGCTCCAGAGCTCCCTGTAAGAGGGTTTAATGTCAAAAGATGACACAATCAAATTTTTAAGATTTAGCTATGACACCCAGACAGGGTGGCGGTGACGGAGGCGTGCTTATGTCTCTGAGACTATGCTCCTGCCTCTATCTTAACAATTTTCAATATTTGTGGAAGTAGGTCACATTGTGAACTCCAATTATAACTGCACACTCTCTCCTTGAAAACCATCAATGACAAACACACATCTAATTTTAAAATCATTTGAAGGATCTTATTAGCTCAGGTTCAGAATTCTTGGTTTATCATTTCATGTTACAGGTGGGTGCTTTGTTAGAGGAGGAGTTACTTTACCAAGTTACCCTGAAGAAGTCTGAGTTGACTGAGTAGAAATGGGTGTAAGAAAATTCTGAAAAGGTGGCCTGGACAGATTTAAGTAGAAAGGGCTTGTTCTAATTCCAGATTAACTTTCATATTCCTGAATGAGAGAAGCTTCTCTCTCATCAGTTTAATCAAACCCCAGCAATTAATTCTTCCTTTCCAGAAAAACTGTATGAAATTACAAATAGTTTCTAGCCCTGGAAAACATGAAAAAGGGTCACCTGTAGGGACGAGCTCTGAGCAATCTCTGTATTGTGAATGGATGGACTCTACCGGAACAAAGTTCCACATCTATCCGGACCATCCTACAACATCTGTACAGAAAAGACAAAGGGGACTTGAAGGGCCATCTACTTCACTGAGGACCTCAGCTAAGTGCTTGGTAATTTACAAATTGACTTAAGGAAAGAAGATATTAAATTAATATTAATTAAATTAATATTATGTTAAATATATTTATATATTTAATACACAATTACAAATTATATTAAGTATTAAATTAAATTAATATTACATTAGCACACTAGTTTTTCAGTGTTAAAGGATTATGAACATCATTAACGGATGTGTAACGAAATACTATAAAGTTCTTTACGAGACATCAAAGAATAGTTGAAACGTATGACAGAACAGAAGGCATATAAAACTCAAAATCTGAACAATAAAATTAGGAGGGGGATAATTAGGAAATTAAAAGGCTATACAATGGATTCTGAGATTAACGTCAATACAAGGGTGAGGATACATCCAATTTAGAAAAGAATGCCATGAGCCACAGAAAAGAGGGGAGAGGCAACCGTACTGTTAACAATGGTCACTGTAAAAAGCACCATGTGGTTACAGAAAGTCTTCCCCCATCAACTGACTGATCGACCTCTGATCTCTAGAGGAGTGGGGGTTGCAAATGGAATTACCTTTTGATGCAACACTTAGAAAGTGCAGATGCCTCAAACATCAGGTTTCACAACTCTCCATCTTTTCTGCATAACTGAAAAAATTCACCAAATTCTAGATTAACGAGGTCATAGAGCCACAAATCAGTACTTCACAACTTACTATCCTGAGTCCTCACTGGCGTTTGGGTCCTGTGCGGCGTCTGAGACCACTGCGTGCTTTCTTCTCCGTGTCGGTCTCTCTGTGTCCTGGTCTCCATTCAAGCTTTTCTCCATTTCTGAGTCCCTCCCTCACTACCCCTCCAGCAGTCGGACCCCACTCTGTCGCAGCCTGTTTCAATCCCCGCCGTTCTTTCTCCTCAAATTTTCTGACGACCCTCCAACTCCGCAGATCTCGGCGTCTTCCCGACATCTGTGTCCCCACCCTGCCTTCCCCCGGCGAGGCGAAAGGCCTGCATCCACCTTCCGAGTGACCCCTGTGCCCGACGCAGTATGGGGTGGGGGCCGGGGGACACTCGGGAGTCAGAGGAAGGTCCCGGGCAGGAAAGTGACCGGCAAGACGACCGGGGTCTGCAAGGGCCAGAGGCAGAAAGGCTTGGCCCGAACCTGCCTCGGAGCGATTTTAACCAAAAACTACCACAGACCCCCGGGACCCGCCCCGAACGGAAGGACTCGGAACACATTACGGCCACGCCGCGAGCGATGAAAGCGAGGAGACCGTTCGAGGACTTTACCTTCCCAGGCGCCCCCGAACCTGCGGTGGAGGCGGGCTCTGAGGAGCGCAACCGCCGGTGCGAATCAAAAAACGGAGACTCGCTCACCCGAGTGAGTGCACACGTTGCTCTGGGGCATCCGCTTCCGGGTGTGCAGAAAATGGCGCACGCGCGTGCGTCGCGGGGCGGTGCCGAAGGGGGTCCCGGACGCACGGGTGGGGGCGGGGTCTGGGCGGCCTGCCTTAGGCCCAGGGCAGCGTTGTCCGCCTGTCCTCTGCCGCTCCGCTCATCCTTCCTGCCCCGCGCTTTCGGGTTCTACTTTTGGATTCCTTCCAGTCCCGCCGGTGTGGTTTGGAGCCAGGCTGGGTGCAACGTTAGGGAAGGGTGGGCCGCGTCTCTTGGGAGCCGCGGTGTTTCACAAGTTGAGTACAGTACCCGGAGAAGCGTTTTGTTTTTAGCTTTTTGGTGTGTTTGGGGGAACATTTTTAGCGAGAGGTGGAGATGCGCTCCAGGTGGGGAGGCGGAGCAGTGCGGGGACCTTGGGTCGGGGGTCCTCGTGGGTAGACTGAGACCCTGAGATCCTGACCTGAGGCAAAATCAAGAGCCCCAGGCTCAGCCAATTGAGTCACCCAGGTGCCCAGAAAAAAAAAATAATAATAACTGATCTTTTTGTCTTCTGTTTCTAAATGCTTAGTGTCAAGCGCAGATAACAGAGCTTCTAAAAGGTGTACTTTTTCAGAGTACTTTTCCTAGTACTGATAAAATACTGGTTTTGAAATATTTCCAGAACATATCATAAGGATGTCTGTTCTTCATGTGAATAATACAAGCAAATGGTAAAACTAATTTTTCTCATTTTCAGCAGCATCTTATAAACTCTTAAGAATTTTTAATGGGAAATATGCAAGTTAATAGCTCCTCCTTTGTTCCTGTGGGAATTCTGAAAGTGGTGTAGGCTGGATTAGCTTTTCACACCGTCTCTATTATGTGACTGCCCCTTCCAATGCTTAAATCTCTGCAAGGAGTCAATTAAAAAGCGACTACACATTGTTTAACAGTTTACAATAGTTTATAGGTATCTTGTCATTTTAGGGAGTTGTGTATTCCTTCTGCAGCATACAGAGATGACCCTGGACACAATAAGGTCAGGGCTCCAGAGAACAAAAGGGCTGATTGTTAAAACAAACCATGGAACGATTAGGGCACACGGAGTCAGCACCCACCAACTGGGATTTTCAGAAAGAACAAAGTGATATGAAAAGGTGGAAAAGAGAGGTTAAAACGACACAAAGGTGCTTACCAAGACAAGGATGCCTTGGATAGCCCTTCCCTCCGGGGAAATTCTGGAGATGTTGTTCCTGTGAATGAGCTGAACCCACTGCTTGTATCTTAAGAGCTTGAAAACTAGGGAGATGCTGGCCCAGATCATGAATCCCAAATGCCTGACAGGAGGGAAGGTTAAAAGTACGGTAAGTGATGATTGTGTGATCTTGTTATTCAGCATCCCCAGTCATATTTCTATGTGATGTTTTCACTGTTCAGTCACAAGAAGAGAGAAAGTGGTATTTACCAGCAAGTTACAATCAAGCAGCTGTTTGTTAGGCCTGGAGAGCTTTTAAGTTCTATCATCTTGGAGTTCCTGTGGCCAATCGTGATGTCCTGCAAGACACTCAAGAATCAGGTGGTGCCAATGGATACACCACTGGTCACTCTGAGCTTACAAAAACAAGTTGCAACAAAAATCAATGAGGATGGGGGCGCCTGGGTGGCTTAGTCGGTTAAGTGTCTGACTTTGGCTCAGGTCATGATCTCACAGTTTGTGGGTTTGAGCCCTACGTCTGTGCTAACAGCCAGCTCAGAGCCTGGAGCTTGTTTCAGATTCTGTATCTCCCTCTCTGACCCTCCCCTGCTCAAGCTGTCTGTCTGTCTCTCTCTCAGAAATAAATAAAACATTAAAAAAAAAAGTCAATGAGGATGTTTCAACCCAAATAATGTTGCTGAGCGACTTCATTAAAGAGGATGAATCCGAGTTTGGGTAGTCAGGTGCTTGAGAAGCAGGACTTAGGAAGGAATTTAACCATTTTCAGTATTTTCCCAATGTTTATTTTCTTTTGAGAGAGAGAGACAAAATGGGATGATGGAGGGGCAGAGAGAGAGGCAGACACAGAATCCGAGGCAGGCTCCAGGCTCTGAGCTGTCAGCACAGAGCCCGACTTGTGGCTCGAACTCCGGGATCATGAGATCATGACCTGAGCTGAAGTCGGACGCTTAACTGACTGAGCCACCCAGTTCTAACTTCACTGATCTAATAATCTGTTTATAAATAACATTTCATGAGGATAACTATACTTATTTTGGGCTTTTTTTTTTCTTCTTTTGGTTTTTTTTTTTTTTGTGGCTATTCTTATTGTTCAGTTTTCTGTAACATTCTTGCAGTAACATTGCTAGTTTGAAATAACTAACTCATCATGTATCAGGATCAAATTAAATTTATAGATTAGCTAACCTAGAATTAACCCTTTTATAAAATTGGGGTTTTTTTACCCAAGAACATGATGTAAATTTACATTCATTTATTTCTTTCATGTATTTCAAGAATGTGTTTTTTTTCCCCCATATAGGCTTTACATATTTTTGTTAGATTCATTCCTGGTTAGTTTATTTCATTTTACTTTTTTTTTTTTTTTTTTTTTTCTAGGAGAGAGACAGAGAGAGAGACAGTGTGAGCAGGGGAGGGTCAGAGAGAGAGGGAGTCACAGACTGAAACAGGCTCCAGGCTCTGAGCTGGCAGTCAGCACAGAGCCCGACGCGGGGCTTGAACCCACGAACCGCGAGATCATGACCTAAGCGAAAGTCGGACGCTTAACCAACTAAGCCACCCAGGCACCCCTCATTTTACTTTTTTAAAGCTATTTATCTGTTTGTTTCTGTTTGTTTATTTGAGAGACAGAGAGAGACAGAGACAGAGAATCCCAAGCAGGCTCCATGCTCAGCATGGAACAAGACACAAGGCTTGATCATATGACCATGAGATCACAATATGAGCTGAAATCAAGATTGGGACATTAACCGACTAAGCCCCCTATGTGCCCCTATTTCATTTTATGTTATACTTTTGTAATTGCAGATCCTCCTACTGAAACTCATAAATGACTCTTATGTTGTACATAAGCTATTGTATAAACATATCTTATGTATGGGGGCACCTGGGTGACTCAGTTGGTGGAGCCTGCCATTTTTGATCTCAGGATTATGACCTAAACCCCATCTTGGGTATAGAGATGACTTAAAAATAAAATCTTAAAAATATTACCCTATAGACAAAAAGGCTATTGTTTTTGTATATCAATACCATAACCTATTGTCTTACTGAATTATTTTTCAAAGTGGATTTTTCTGTGAGTTCCTTTGTGTTTCCAGAGGTATACTTGTATCATCTGCAAACACAGTTTTCTGTCTTTCTAATTCCTATGCCATGTTAAATGCCCTGGCTAAACCTGCAACTCAATGACAAATTAATAGAACAGGTGATCATGTCATTTTTAGTGTGGTTTCTGGCCTTAGTGGAATATCTCTAGCTCTTCCCTATCAGAAAGATGCAAACTTTGTCAAGTTGGGAAAGATCCGAAAGAAATTCCTAATTTCGAGGGTTTTAACAGGCTTACCTGATGAATTCTTCCAAATAATGTTTTTGTAACTATGAATAAGATTGCTTGATTTCTGTTCATAATATGATAAAGTATATTAATGAACTTCCCAAAGGTGAATCATTCTTGAATTCAAGACACAAATTTCTTTGCTCATCATATTTTTATATATTTTTCAGGGGTTTTGGCTATATTTATTCTACGTAGTACCATCAGTAGGAAGAGGTGACATCTTTTTGTGGTATTCTTTTTGGTATAGACTTTAGGATGTTTAAGTATCAGAATTTTATATGACTTCTATGGGGCTCCTGGGTGGCTTAGTCGGTTAAGCGTCCGACTTTCGCTTAGGTCATGATCTCGCGGTTCGTGGGTTCAAGCCCCGCGTCGGGCTCTGTGCTGACTGCCAGCTCAGAGCCTGGAGCCTGTTTCAGTCTGTGACTCCCTCTCTCTCTGACCCTCCCCTGCTCACGCTGTCTCTCTCTCTCTCTCCTAGAAATAAATAAAATATTTAAAAAAAGAAAAGAATTTTATATGACTTCTAAAGATAACTTGGAAATTTTACTTCCTCTTTAATGATCTTGAATTGAGTAAGTAGCATTAGTTTATCTGCTATTTAAAAGAATGGAAGAATCTGGCTGCTAATCTGATCCATGTGCTTTTATTTATGATGGCCTCTGATAAATGTCTTCCTTTTCTCTATGGATTTGGTATGTTTAGATGCCCTTTCTTAAGTCAATTTTGGTAAAATGTATTTTCCTAGAAAATGTCCACGTTATACAGGCTTTCTAGTTAATTTGTTTTGAGTTGGGGAAGTGGGACAAATAATCTTTAATCTCACTTACTGAGATCATGTCCTTTATTTGAATTTATTGAAAATTTAAAATGGATTGCAGGTATTAAAATTTTTTTAAATAGGAAATGCTTGGGTCATTTGTAGGATTCTTTCTCTGTGCCCATAAATTAAATGGTGGTGGGACTTAGGTCTGAGTATTAACAAAAAATTAGATTAGGGTAGAAGAAATTCTCAGGAGAACACAGAATCCAATAAAGCTGGTCTTTCATGGCTCAGACCTCAGCATTTCCTCCTTCCATGTGAGACCCTGTCTTCTTCCAGGAACAATGGAAAATTGAAGTCTCTCTCAAACACTCCAATGGTCCCTTTGGATATACTCACTAGAAACTTCAAATAGATCTTGGGAATTAAAATTTTTCAGAACTTCTCATTCCCCAAGTGTTTAACTATCATTGTCACTACAGCTGACATGAAGATTGAAATTCTTTGGGGAGGTGAGGTCACAGAATCACTAACCTATATCTCAAGGTTTGGCTTCCTCCCTCCCACACATGCTTTGCCAGCTACTTTACACCTAGTTCCCAGTCCTGGAGGCGGGGAGGAGTCTGTGAGTATCTTCTAGTTTAGTCTGAAAGCAGAGTCTCTAAGGTTGGGAGATGCAGCAGGAATCTGAGTCGGTGAGCGTGTCTGGGAAAAGAACATTACTGCACAGGCTGAGCTTCTGAGAGAGATGCTAAATCAATGCATGACTGCTGCTAATGTAATTTAACAAAATCCTCATTGAAGGGGTTCTTGGTTTGATCCAAGTGCTGTCAGTCTTAATTTTATAATTTCAGGGGGGCACTTGGGTGGCTCAGTCAGTTAAGCCTCCAACTCTTGATCTCAGCTCAGGTCTTGATCTCAGGGTTGTGAGTTCTAACCCCACACTGGGCATGGACAGCCTACTTAAAAAGAAGAAAGATTATACTTTCAGAATTAGTTACTCCATACATTGAGCAAGAGTTACAGAGACATTTTAAGGATCAATACTGTGAGTACTGTAAAGACATGTGCTTGTGACAATGAGTATGATGGAACTCATTGAAATACCCAGTTCATAACAGAAACAGCATGATTGAATGGGAAATGCTGAAATTTATTCTTCTGTAACTTGAGTTCTGTGGGCTTAATGGAGACCATAAATGTGTCTCTACTGAAAATCTCTGTGACCTCTTGATCTGTGACACAATCTACTGTCAAAAAATTAGGAAAGATCCTTTAAGAAAAAGATAACATCACTATAAATGGTTTTTAAAGAACAAAATATTAAGGACTTTATTTTTACATTTTAATTTTAAAATAATAATTTAAAAATATAATCTCATCAAGAAAAGAAAAAGCAATTTTAAACTATATTTCTGCAGGCAAAAATCATTTCAATAGTACTCCCACCTTGCTACTCACCTCTCTTGCTTTTCAATTCATTAAATGCCCAAGATTCCAAGTTTTGAAATCCATTTTGCATGTTTGTATAGTATTTCAACAGCTTTTCCAAATCAAATATAGATTCGAGTTTCAATCTGTTTATTCTAAAATAATATATAGTGATGTGATCTTTAAATAGGATTAATTTATTTTCTGCCCTAACATGCTTTATCACTATGTGATGTTTCATGTCCCATATGATAGCACACAGTGCACTTCTGCACAGTAATTTCTGTTATGGATGCCATTGTCATTTTGGTCCAGGCAAAAACTGAAATAAGTTCCGCTACTGTCTTAACATTTGTTTACATTAAATAAATCAGACTGGCTCATATATAATTATTCAGTGCATGTATAACTTAATACTTTAATTATTATGGATGCTACATTCTTTGTATGTTCAGAGTGGCCAGAGGTAATGTCCATTTGTCCCACCTGCCCCTTGTTCCAGGCCATCACCATCAGCCCTGGGAACTCCAGGTGGACAGACTTTAAGAATCAAAGCTCCAAAATACATTGGTCCCTCCAGTATCCTGTGTGGGGTGTTCCCTATGTTAGTAAATATGTTTTTTCCTACTTATATGGCTGGTAAATGAATCAACGAAACTATTACCAAAAGAAGTGGTTTGGGATATTTTTCTGCTTCACAGCATAGAGACAAGATCACAGTCTCATTAGATGTAGCAATGACATTTCCCATGGCATTTTGTGTTTGGAACACATGACCTTGTCCAGAAACACCATGGTTTTTCTACATCACAGGCACAAGCAGAGGGTCCAACTCATCCATAGCAACAATCTCTCCCCGAGAACCTCCGGTTAGACAATGAGATTAGAGCCACCCAAAGCATCCTTGTTTTGGTGACCAAGTTTGTATCGTTTTATGCTGTTTTTTCCATCCTTTATGTTTACCTGTTGTTTTTGAAAATTCTAGTTGGTGGTGGGTGAATGTCACTGTACTAATCACTGTGTCTTTTCCAGTATTAGCCCTTTTGTTCTCATGAACCATTACCCCACTGTATTCAGGCTGCACTGTGCTATGGACATAATTCCCTCATGTCATCAGGGAAATATGAATTGTCTACCACCTGTTCAGTCATTGATGCACTAAGACCTCAAAGAATGTTAAGAACAATAATGAGCCAGTGTCACTGCAGAGAGAGGGGTAAACAAGACACACTGATAAGAGCCTAATAGGAAATAGTAAAGAGTATGGTACATGAAATCTTCTGAAATTAATATGTGTGTGCTTATAAAGTTGTATTTTTATTATTGGTAAGAGTGGAGAAGTAAAGATTCCATAAAACAGTCCTGAAATACTGTGAACATACTGGAAGTATCTTTGAATGTGTAACTTTCAAATTGAGATATTAAATTTCCCAACATGTACCTGAGATTGGGATTGTAAACCCTGATTTGTGATGCAAATGACCTGGGGTGAAGGTGGAGGGATAGCTAGGTTTTATTTACTGCTAGCTTTGGAGGCTATGGTGTGAATATTATGCCTCATATCTAAGAGAAATTGGGGATGTTTGAAATATAACATTTATGGAGTAAGATGAGTGTTTTAATTAAAATACTTTCTGGCCAACATTTGAAGAGTAAACTTCAGGGGACAAAGAGAACCACAGGAAGAGGGGTCAGCTGAATTTTACAAAGGGTGCAGATGGGAGTCATCCAGTAAACAAATTGGGTATGTGGGGGAAAGACTGAATGGACTGTTCAGATGTTTAGAAGATAGACTGTTCTGTGTTAAATCTTAATGGCAGTTGGGTGTATTGGCGAGAAAAAGATTTCAAGATAGACTTCTTCTTTTTCCAACTTGAGGATACAAGAGGTTGCAGAGGACCATTTTATCAAGCTTGGTGCAGGAGATGAGTAGCAATTTGAAGGTGGAGTATATGAACATATTTTGTTTAACAAGGGGTAGTATCGCTTTGGAAATCACCACCAAGGCAATATAGACACCACTGAAAGGGAAAAAAGGATATAACTGAAATATAGAACTATTTAAGCAGGGCCAAACTGGCTCAGTCAGTACAGCATGCATCTCTTAATCTCTGGATCATGACCTTGAGCTCCACCCATATTGGGTGTACACTCCATTCATATTGGGTGTAGAGATTACTTAAATATAGAACATTTGAAAAATAAAATATTTTAAGGGCACTTAGGTGGCTGAGTTCATTGATGTCGACTTCCGCTCAGGTCACGAACTCGCAGATTGTGAGTTCCACCACAGAACATCCAAATAGGGGACAGGACACCTGTGAAGGGGCAACTACATGATTGGATGGAATCATTCAGCAGTTTAGCCTCTGGGAGAAGAAGGAGGCTGGATGGGGATTGAGTTACGTTATATGGCCAATGATTTAATCAACTATGCCTAGATAGTGAAGCCCTGATTAACAGCTGGAGAAGCTCCTGGGAGCTTCTTGGTGCGGGACAAAAGCTACTGTGTGGGCAATCCTCCCAAACCTTGCTCTATGGATGCCGCCATCTGGCTCTTTACTGCTATTCTTTACATTAAAATGTGAAACGACAAAACTAAAACAATTCAGTAACAAGTTTGCTGTCTTTTATTCCAGGGAAGACAACCCTTGATCGATGGGAGGACAGAGCCCCTCTGGGGCAAGACTGAGTTTTAGAAGAGACAGTGCAGGGACAGGGCATGACTGGCCAGGAGGTTGGGGATTTCCTTAGAACCAGCAGGTGCTGTTCTTCAGGGTAAGGTTGGCCTGCTGAAGCTGAGTTGGAGGACAGTGATTGGTATATGTTACGTTTTCTTCTGATGTTTCACATAAGAGCAGGCTGATTTAGGTTTAGATTTGTGATGTGGGTGTGACAACTAGGGAGGCTTCCATTTTTGTGGATTCTAATATAAGAATTAACTTTATCAAAGATTATCATACATGTAACACTTTCTGAGTTCTGTGAGACTTCCCAGCAAATACTGAAGCCCAGGGCTCAGAGGAAGCCTTAAATTTATAGTTGGCTGGAGATTGTGCAGGAGGTTTGGTGTCTGAAGCGGAGGCCATTCTGTGAAGGACTTTGCCCTTAACTTGTGGGGTCTCTACTAACACCAGATAAAGTCAGAATTACATCGAATCGCATTTGGTGTCAGAGATTTGGTGACAGGCTGCTGAAGCTCTTTCAGGTTTAGCTATTATGTCCCTTTGATATGTCACCCCCCCCCCCTTTTTTTTTACTACTTCTTTACTCTTAACATTCTGTCACTACCAGATCCTCCAGGCTCATCTTGTATTTTCCCTGCTCCCGCCATAGGATCAGCCATAACTCCAATGAGTTTATCAGAGAATAGTGTTAGAAAGCAAGATGTGGGTGCTGGGTGTTCTCCTTGTTACTAGGATGTCATTGCTGTTAGACCCTGTGAATAGACCGACCTGGGAAGTAACCTGTTCACACACAGATTTATTGTTCTCTCGTTATCTGTCAGTTTATTTGCATATCTACAGCTAACACTGTACTCATACTGATGTCCCTGACTCTGATCCCATACTTCAGGGTTCGTGTTAGCCTTTCCCCCCTACTTTTCTGTACCTATCTGTGTTTATCAAGTATTATGGCCTCATATGCCTTTGAAGAGTTTTGCATCTGATTCTTCACACTCCCATGCTCTCTGCACACGACCTATAACCCCCTCCCCCCAGCCTCATTTGGACCTGCTCATCACATGCCTGCACCCTTCCAACTCTGCCCTCACCTGCCCCTGCAGTGGCAATGCTCACAGCGCTGGAAGATATTGCACATGGTAAATATCATCTTTGGGGGTTGTTGCAGGGATGGAAGAAGTGAAAAAGGTGAAAAGTGCTCCCATTGTGAGGCATCCAAGGACAGGAGATTCCTGTATGCTTCCCACATGTGAGCACATTGTCGAGACACATATGTGCATGCAGTCTGAATGTAATTATATACACAGAACTGGGAATGTGGGAGTATGGGCGAGTGTGTGTAATCGTGTGTGCTTGTAATTTCCCAAGTGTGTGCATGAGTGTGAGTTTGCTATGGAGTGTATGTGTGTGTGAGTGTATGTTGTGTATATGCATGTGTGTTTGCGTCTATGTGTAATGTTTATGTGTGTGTGTTTGTGAACAAAGGTTGTCCACCATCATGGTCCTAGTGTCTGACGTGGATATCGGGAGTACTGGATTACATATTTGTGTGTAGCAAAAACAAAAGAGATTAATTAGGGTTTTCACGTCATTATGGTGAATGTACCTCTTTATGATTCTGAAACAGATTCCATGATCCTCGGTCATATTATTTGCTCTTGAAATTACTTTGATCTTGATATAGCTACTCTATTTTTAATAACATTTATGTTTATCTTTTGTCCAAGATTTTACTTTGTGTCCTTAATTTGTGAAGTGAATTTCTTGTAGGAAATACTGTGTTGTCTGTCTTTAAAAAATCCAACTGTCAGGGGCGCCTGGTTGGCTCACATGGTTATTGGTGTAAGACTCTTGAATTCAGTTCAGGTCACGATTCATGACTCTTGAAATTGAAGCCCATGTTTGGCCTACACTAACAGCACAGAACCTGCTTGAGATTCTCACTCTCCCTCTCTCTCACTCAAAAAACAAAAAAAAACAACCCAGTGATAAGTTTTGCTTTTTGGTGGGGCCTTTGAACTATTTCCTTTTACAGAGATATATTTAAATTCCTTTGCTATTGCTTTTATAATGTCTCCTTTGCTCTATTCCCTCTCTTTCTGTCCTCTTTGAAATAACTCAACTTTTACAGATTATTTTGTTTTAAATCCTTTTCTTTGGTTCACTGGTGTTAGCTATAACTATTTTTTGTGTTTCCTTTAGGGATTTTTAATATTTTTATTTATTTCTAGGAGAGAGAGACAGCGTGAGCAGGGGAGGATCAGAGAGAGAGGGAGACACAGAATCTGAAGCAGGCTCCAGGCTCTGAGCTGTCAGCACAGAGCCGGACGCGGGACACGAACCCACAAACCGTGAGAAGATGACCTGAGCCGAAGTCGGATGCTTAACCAACTGAGCCACCCAGGCACCCCTATTTAGGTTTCTTTAACATATGCTATACACATATATGCTAGACTATTAGTTTCTTATCATCCACTATATTTTAAAGAGGCTTAAAAATAGGAAAGACCGTTTTTATTTACTCATATAGTCGCTACTTCTAGTGCTCTTAATTCCTTTGTGTAGATCAGGAGTCTGCCGCCTACAGAACATGAGCCAAGTGCAGCCACCATCTGTTTTTAAGCTTAGCTGGAATGCAGCCACACTCACATTTAGGTACTTTGGACCCAATAAGGACTCACAGGAAGAGTGGTAACTGAAACAGTATGGCTTACAAAGAATAAAATATTTACTATATGTAAATACTTTATACTACTGACATAAAAGGTTGCCGACCTTGCACAGAGTCACATTCTCATCACATCTGATTTAGTATAAAATTAGGATATGAAACATACTGAAAAGCCAATTTTATAGTCAAAGTATTAGGCATTGGTGACACAAATTGGTCTCAACTGGAAGAGTAAAACTGGAAGTAATTGGGAGTTACTAGGTCTTGAACTAGTAGGAAAACATGAAATATGTGATTTTGTTACTATTCAATTCATAAGTACTCTATCTTCTTGTACGGTAAAAATTCGATGATATTGAAATTGAAGATATAACTGAGGTGTAAAAGTCCTACCAAATATTACACTTTTGTAAATGGAAAAAGCAATACACCCCTGGCTGGCTAGAGAGGTAGACAACAGGAAAAGTATGTTACTTAACAAGTTCTAGGATCAACTTCCTAGACAGTTTTGACAAACAGCATTTACCACCTTTCCACTAATTCATTACACCACCCCGCCGCCGTGTTCTCTCGATAGTGGTAAGGCTGCCATTTAAGAAATAGGGCTGTTCATTCTCCAAACAGATCATGGTTTTGGACCTACCACGTATAATCTTAAGCACTCTGGGGAGTTTTCTTAATAAAAATTTTTAATCCTAACCAGAAGGAGTCCCAATTTTTAAATGTCTCCAGTAGAAACTGAGTATCACATTTCACCAAGCCACAAATCAATTGTGAATATTCCAGGTCCACTGTAAATATGTTCCCATTCCAGCAATTTTCTGCTTGTTTTCTCCACCCACTTGCCCTTCCCCATTTGAATTTGCACGATACACTGTGGTTCTGACTAAAGATGACTTCATCCTGTGCGCATTGCCTGAAAACATTGTTTAAATTAGGAAACCCTGTGATATATCACTGTACATGAACATGTTTATGGTACTTACCACTATCATATTTTGTCCTTATAGACTTCCCCTTTTAGAATATAAGCTACTTGAAGACAGGGAATTTTGTTGCCTGCTAATATCAGTGATTAGAATATTTCCTGACTGGCAGAATGAGCGAATGCATTTTATCTGTGCAAAGTAGAAAGTCACTGCAGCGCATAAGCTCAGAGACTAATAGTTCACATGCATAGTAACCATATGATTCCATTTGTGGCACCAAATTCTTTACTCCTTTAACATTCTACCCTAGCACTGTGAACATTCATATAAATTCTAGCTATATTTTTTTGGTTTACATTGTATTAGGCAGCATGTGCCAAACAGCTCTAACCCATCTGTGAAGAATGAGGTTTTTGCAGCTTTTCTTAGCTACAAAATGTTAAACTCAAGATTCCCTCTCAAATGCTCTATTCTATTCTTAGTAAAATATTAATCTTATTGGTCAGGTAGGACAGTTCTTATCTGTGGGTGACAGACCTCCTAGAAATCAGTGGCTGAAACAACTAGGTAGTTTGTCATTGTCACATAACAGGAAGCCCAGAGATGCAGGGTGGGATGGGGTGGGTCCCCTGGGCAGTCCTCTGCCTGTTGCACCTCCCTCAGCACTCAGCACTGTCTCCTTACAGCAGGATGGCCGCTGTATGACCAAGAAGGATGAATGGTGACGGGCAAGTCTTTTCTTTATTAGGTTCTGTCTTATTTACATGGAAATAATCCCAGGAGGTTTTTCTCAATTAGCTACACGTTAATAATGCAATTTAATAAGAATATTAGGGGGAGCAGTTGGGTGGCTCAGTCAGGTGAGTGTCAGACTTGATTTTTGCTCAGGCCAACACCCCAGGGTCTTGGGATAGAGCCCTGTGCCAGCTCTGCATCGAGAGTGGAGCCCGTCTAAGATTCTCTCCCTCTCCCTCTAACACTGTTCCCCACTTGTGTGTTCTCTCTCTAATAATTAACTAAGTATATTGGGGAATTTTTCAAATTTCATATTCATGCCTAAACAACAGAAGGTAAAAGAAAAAGATGGCAGAGAAAATATTCTGCAGGCCAAATAAATCTTTCACAAACATACTACTTTTGGGTCATTTATTTTTATTTTATTTATTTTTTTAAAGAGCACAAGTAGGCAAAAGGGGGGAGAGAGAGAGAGAGAATTGTAAGCAGACTCTACACTCAGAGAAGAGCCCAACGTAGAACGTGATCCCATGACTCTGACCCAAAATTTAATCAGACACTCAACATACTGAGCCACCTATGCACTACTACTTTGGTTCTTTTGATTTAAATATCCTCTAGAATTTTCTCTTCAGTTTCCAAAAATAAGAGTAATTTTTATTCATCTATGATATACTATTACCTTTCAAAAGAGGGAGAGACCATTGTTGTGTTTCTCTAACACAAATGCCATCCCAAGTAACCCATTATTCCCACATGAAAATATCATGGTCTCAATGTCCCAACCTAGTGTTTCAGGATCACATATCTGAGACCATAATCCTTTCCTGTAGTAATCAACCAAGGCTGTCAATCATACCAATAAATCCAGAGAAGGGGCTGTGGCCACAGAGAACATGGCAACTTACCATGTTTTTTTAATTTACCACTATTAAAAATAATAGCTTTTAGAATCATTCCTTGCCACTCCTTATGCTCCAAAATATATACTATACTGCATCTTAAAATTAGCATCATGGATTTTTCCAAGGTATAAAGAAATGACTAAGCCCCACTTAATAAAAGAGATTCTTTTAACCTTACCAATGCATTCTGAGACCACCACTATGGTTGACAAATGAAACACATGTAATGGAAGTATAACATCAGTGGATTCCAAACTTGAGGTTATAAGTCATCAATAATAATGGAGTGTCAAGAAAACTTAAGTAACTGAGTAAAAAACGTCATAGAGGTACCTGGCTGGCTCAGCTGGAAGAGCATGAGACTCCTGCTCTCAGGGTTATGAGTTTGAGCCCCACACTGGATGTAGAGAGGTAAATAAAATCTCTATATAATATTTAAAAAATTTTTTTACTGTTTTATTTATTTCTGAGAGATAGAGACAGCATTAGCATGGGAGGGTCAGAGAGAGGGAGACACAGAATCCAAAACAGGCTCCAGGCTCTGCACTAGCTGTCAGCACAGAGCCCGAGGTGGGGCCCGAACCCACGAAACGTGAGATCATGACCTGAGCCAAAGTCAGACGCTTAACCGACTGAGCCACCCGGGGTCCCCTCTATAAAATATTTAAACAGCAGATGATTAGGTCTTTCCACAACATACTTGTTCCATTGACACACAACATCTTGTCTCTCTTAAATAATTTTTAATTTTCTGTGGAATTTAACACCTAAAATTGGTTAATCCTCACAATACACAATTTCCCCTAGTGTGAATTTTTTAATTGTAGTCCAGTGAGAAAATTGGCTAAACAAATTATCACCTTCATTACACGTGTAATGTTTCTGTCCGGTATGAATTCTTTGGTGTTTCTTGAGGTAAAGACCTTGACACATTTGCATGACTTCCATGTTATGTGAATGCTTTCAAGACCACAAAGCACAAAGTTGTACATTTTTTGTATTTTTTTTTATCACTAGAAGTCTGTACATCTTAATCCCACTTACCTATATTACCCCCCTCCCCAAATTTGTACACATTTTAGGAACCTGATCACACTCTTTACATTTGTAGGGTTTCTCTCTAGTAAAAATTATGTTCCACAAGGTATAATAAGCTTTGGATAAGCCTTGCTATACATTCCTTGTGTGTGCTTTCTTTCAGAGATTTGTATTCTGTTATCAGGGAGGTGTTAACCCTGGTTACAAGCTTTGCCACATATATTAGTTTCACATGGTTCGTCTCCATGATGGAATCTCTGATGTTAAGTGTTGAAACTTGCTCACTTTATTTGCAAGTTTTCTTTCTCCTATGAGTTCTTTGATGATCCCCAAAGCTTGAGCTTTGAATAAAAGCACTGCCACACATATTACGTTTATACTCTTTCTTTCTACTATGTATTTTCTGATGCCTAATAAGTTTTGCAAATTGGGTAAAAGCTTTGTCACACTCATTACACTTAAAAGGTTTCTCTCCAGTATGAATTTTCTTATGTTGAGTAAGATGTGAACGTTCCGTAAAGGCTTTGCCACACTCAATGCATTTGTACGGTTTCTCTCCAGTATGAGTTCTCTCATGACCCCAAAGGTGTGAACGTTTGATAAAAGCCTTATCACACTTATTACATTTATAAGGCTTTTCTCCTGTATGAATTCTCTGATGTTCCAAAAGGCTTGAACTTTGGATAAAAGCCTTGTCACACACATTACATTTGTGTGGTTTCTCTCCAGTGTGTATTTTCTGATGCCTAGTAAGGTTTGCAAATTGGGTAAACGCTTTGCCACACTCATTACATTTGTAAGGCTTCTCTCCAGTATGGATTTTTCTGTGTTGAGTAAGATTTGAGCGCTCAGCAAAGGCTTTGCCACAATCAATACATTTGTACGGTTTCTCTCCAGTATGAGTTCTCTCATGACCCCAGAGGTGTGAACGTCTGGTAAAAGCTTTACCACACTTACTACATTTATACGGTTTTTCTCCTGTATGGGTCTTCTGATGTTCTACAAGGCTAGAGCTTTGGATAAAAGCCTTGCCACACACATCACATTTGTGTGGCTTCTCTCCAGGATGTATATTCTGATGTCTAATGAGGTGTGAGCACTGCTTAAAAGCTTTGCCACACTCATTACATTTGTAAGGTTTCTCTCCACTATGGATTTTTTTATGTTGAGTAAGGCTTGAACGCTCAGCAAAGGCTTTGCTGCATTCACTACATTGGTACGGTTTCTCTCCAGTATGAGTTCTCTCATGACTCCAAAGGTGTGAACGCTGGATAAATGCCCTACTACACTCATTACATTTGTAAGGTTTCTCTCCGCTATGGATTTTTTTATGTTGATTAAGGCTTGAACGCTCAGCAAAGGGTCTGCCACATTCATTACATTTGTACGGTTTCTCTCCAGTATGAGTTCTCTCATGACTCCAAAGGTGTGAACGCTGGATAAAAGCCTTACCACACTCATTACATTTGTAAGGTTTCTCTCCAGTATGGATTTTCTTATGCTGAGTAAGATGTGAGTGCTCTGTAAAGGCTTTGCCACAGTCATTACATTTGTAAGGTCTCTGTCCAGAATGAATTCTTTCATGACTTGTGAGGTTTGAGCTTTTGCTAAAAGCTTTCCCACAGTAATTACATTTGTAAGATTTTACTCTAGCATATGCTTTCCTGTCTTGTGCAGGTAACAAATGATATTTAAAAATCTTTCTATATTTATTCCAAATGTTTTGGGTCCTGGGAGGAATTCCTTGAAGTGGTGAAACTGAGGAACCATTGCTGACAGACTTCTCAATTGGATTACATTCATACATGTTCTCCTCACTGTGAAATCTCTGCTGTTCTGCCAGGTGTGACTGCAAACTTAATCCAATTGTATTTTCTAAGCAGTTTATGTATTGGTTTCCAGCACTGCTTCTGTTATTGTCCAGTTTTAACAAATTCCTTATAAATGGATCATCATCCTTGAAAAACAGGTATGTATTATTTCTTACAGAAACACACTGCTTTTGAGGAAGATTAACTGGGGAATGATTAGGTTTATGATCTCCTCTACAAATGAGATCTTTGTTATGGGTCCAAGGCACTTCTTCATAATTTCTTGCATCATATCCCCATTGACTCGCAAACTTGTGCATATTTTCCCAGACTTCTTTGAGATCAAAATCCTTGATGCCATGACTTTCATTTCTCTCCAATATCACTAAGGGGTAAAATTCTCCTTTATTAATGTCTTCTATCGGTGATAATTCCTTGATTGCAAATCCAGCAAGACTCCCTATCAAACAGAGTTGGAATGTAAATATTTTATACTAAATTCCATAATTAACACCAAAATAGTATTTTATAATTATCACAGGAAGTTTCTCTGGCATGGTATTCAAACACTATTGTTATTTAAAATGTTTTTAAGTTTTCTTTTTATAAATGTGGGGACAGTACTAGTATTTTAACATATATGGGAATGATTGTGTTAGAAGCTAAAAGCCTGACCATAGAAAAAGGAACTGATTTAGCACTAGGCATAAAAGTATTCATTCTATATGAATTTATACTATGGTATGAAGTAACAATCTCTCCATTCAACAGGGAGACAGTATGGTATTATAGGAAGACTGGAGGCTTACATCTATTTCAGCATTTGCTCTAAAAATTATCAAATTAAATATCTCACTAATTCCATTTCCAGGTATACACTCCAAAGAATTATATAATATATACCTGTTCCAGGAGACATGTACAAGAATTTTTTTTTTTTAAGTTTATTCACTTAGATAGCGAGAGCGAGCTTGCGAATAGGGGAGGGGCAGGAAGAGAAAGAATACCGATCAGTCTCCACACTGAACACTGCCAGACTCGAACTCAGGAACCGTAATATCATGACCTCAGACAAAATCCAGTCAGATGCTTAACCAACTGAGCCAACCAAGCTCACTAATATAATGCATCATTAAATAAAAGCCTATGACAAATCAAGTTAACGACATTTCTCTGACTAAAGCAGTAACTTAAACAAAAAATATGTTCTCAAGACATCACAAATACTCAGCTTAAAGAATGCGATAGGGGTGCCTGGGTGGCTCAGTTGTTTGAGTGTCCGACTCTGACTCAGGTCATGACTGCATGGTTTATAGTTTCGAATCCCAGGTGGGGCTCTGTGTGGAGAGCTCTGAGCTTGGAGCCTGCTTTGGATTTGGATTCGGATTCTCATTCTTTCTCTCTCTCTCTCTCTCTCTCCCTCTCTCTCTCTACCCCTACCCAACTCGAACTCTATCTCTCTCAAAAATAAAAATTTTTTTAAAAAGGCATAAGTTTAATTGAGGTAAATATATGTTATAACAATGAGATATCACTATACATTTATGTGAATGGCCAAAATCCAGAACACTAACTCAAATACTAATGAGAATGTGAACCAGTAAGAACTGCTGGTGGGAATGCAAAATGGTGCACCTGTTTGGAAGACAGTTTGCATGTTCTCACAAAACTAAACATACTCTTAAATATGATCTAGCAATCACACTCCTTGGTATTAACACAAATAAGTTGAAAATTTATGTCTACGTTAAAACCTACACACTAAACAGAGAAATCCTTAAATGTGTATGGACCCCAAATGCCCAAAGAATCTTGAGAAAGAAGAACAAAGCTAGAAGCATCACATTCCCTGACTTCAAACACCCTGATTATAAATCTGTGGTACTTAATACAGTATGGTATTAGCTTAAGTCTAATAGACACATAGATCACCAGAACAGAATAGAGCCCAGAAATAAACACACATGGTCAATTAATTTACAACAAAGTAGAAATGACTGTACAATGGGGAAAGCACAATATTTTTAATAGATGGTTTGGGAAAACTGGACTCCCACAGGCAAAAGAGTTAAACTGCACCACTATCTGACATCATACACAACAATTAACTCACAATGGATTAAAGACTTAAACTTATGACCTTAAACCATAAAATTCCTGTATGATAGGAGGTAATGAGCTCCTTGACACAGGTCTCAGGAATGATTTTTTTTTTTTTTTTACTGTTGACACCAAAAGTAAAATCAACAAAAGCAAAAGTTAGTGGGACTACATCAACTAAAAAGTGTCTGAACAGCAAAGGAACACTTTTCAACAAAATGTAAAGGCAACCTACTAAATAGGAGAAAATATTAGCAAATTATGTATCTGTTAAGGGGCTAATAATCCAAAACATAGCCAAAAAAATGCTCAAATAATCAAATTTTTAAAATGGGCAAAAGATCTGAATAGACATTTCCCAAAAACTTAGAGATGTCCAACAGAACCATGAAAAGATACTCAACATCATTCATCATCAAGGAAATGCAAATCAAAACCCAGTGAGATATCACTTCACACCTCTTAGAATGGCAATTATCAAAAAGACAAGAAATAACAAGTCCTGGTGATGGGTGGAGAATTTGTGCACTATTGGTGGGAGCAAAAACTGGTGTGGCCACACACTACTGTGTGATTCACTAATTCTACTTTTGATTATTTATCTGAAGAAAACAAAAATACTAACTCAAAAAGATAGAAGCATTCTAATGTTCACTGTAGCACTATTTACAATTGCTAAGAAACAGACACAATCTAAGTGTCCACTGATGGGTGAATGGATAAAGATGTGTGTATACAACACAATATTATCCAGCCATAAAAAAGAAAAGAATCTTCCCATTTGTGGTAACAGAGATAGACCTTGAGGGCACTGTGCTAAGTAGAATGAGTCAAAGACCAATACAGTATGATTTCTTTTATACATGGAATTTTTACAAAACAAAACAACCCCTCTTAGATACAGAGAACATATCTGTGGATCGAAGAGGCAGGAAGTTGAGGAAGCAGTGGCAGAAATGGGTGACGGGATCAAAAAGTCAAAAAAATAAAGGGGCACCTGTGTAGCTCAGTAGGTTAAGCATCCGACTTCAGCTCAGGTCATGATCTTGCAGTTCATGGGTTTGAGCCCCGCGCTAGACTCTGGGCTGACAGCTCAGAGCCTGGAGCCTGCTTCGAATCTGTGTTCCCTCTCTCTCTCTGCCCCTCCCTCTCTCTCTCCCAAAAGTAAATAAATGCCAAAAAAAAAATTTTTGGGGGGCGCCTGGGTGGCTTAGTTGGTTAAGCATCCGACTTTTGCTTAGGTCATGATCTCGCAGTTCGTGGGTTCGAGCCCCGCGTTGGGCTCTGTGCTGACGCTCAGAGCCTGGAGCCTGTTTCAGTCTGTGACTCCCTCTCTCTCTGACCCTCCCCTGCTCACGCTGTCTCTCTCTCTCCTAGAAATAAATAAAACTATTTAAAAAAAAATTTTTTTTTTAATAAATAAATAAATAAGAGGGATGCCTGGCTGGCTCAGTCAGTAGAGCATGCAACCCTTGATCTTGGGGTTGTGAGATCAAACCCCACGCTGGGTGCAGAGATTACTTAAAAACAAAACAAAAATTGTTGTTGCGTCTTGAGTTCTTTAAACAATAACCTCCCCCGCCCACAAAAAAAAAAAATATATATGTATATCAATATAGTATTTTCCATATACCAAGAATACAATAAACATCTATGGAATGATACAGGTTTTTCCAATAGAAAAGCTAACTAGAGATATCAGTAAGCTGTGCTATATTTAAACTACATCTAATTTTGGAATTTCACTTTTTGGAATTATGCACATCATGACTTCCTCCAAATTAATGGAAAAGCGCCTGACCTCAAGAAGCCGGGAGAGCCCAGGAAAGAAAGATAGATTTTAGCTCTACTTTATTAGACAGGTATTACATTTTGTTTATGTCCTGAGAAGTTCTCCCACGGATACAAAATGGAAATGAAAAGTGAACTGGTCCTGGGGTCTGCACTACAGAGGCCTCACCTCTGACCTATATGGAATGAAAACCAAGAGATTGGGGGAAGGACTTCTTAGATACAGCCATCTCCATCCCTCTCAAACCTCAGAACCAGTATGGTCAGAGGGGCCAGGTAAATGTGTTGTAGGTCCTTGAAGTTGGAGTTTAACCTTGTACATATTTGATTTACTCATCTGAATAATAGAATGAGAAGTGTGTGGGGTGGGGGGAGGAATTCTTTGGAAAGCTCCTAAGAAATAAACTTGTATTTTCCCACAGATCCTTCCCAAACAATATTTACTGGAGCCACTTACTCTGTGCCCATCTGAGCTCTGACTTGTGTTCACATCACAGTATGTTCCCACCTGTCTGGATGTCCCCCCATATTCACTTCACTATCCACAGTCCAGGGCTCTTTCCCTTCTTCCAAAACAGAGATAATATTCAGCTCAAGAATAGATTTCCATTTATAAAGAAAAACAGAACATGATCTGCTTTGATCTTCCAGAACACATTCCCAGCTCTTTGTTCAGCAAAGAGGAAAAGACATTCATTCTATGTGGGTGTAGAAATATATTTCAAAAATTAATCAACTAACTGCCTCAATGATTAAGGATTATTGTAGGAATGCAGAGATCTGGTTCTTTTCCAAGAATGACTAAACCAAAAGCACAAGGATAAGACCACAGAGTCAGAGATTTAAATATATTCACCGTAAGGTTTCCTTTTCCCCCTCAACTTTAATAACTTGTCTCTTAGCCCTATCTCTAAAGATGTCAATGAGAGTTGACTTTAGTAAGAATTTAAGGGTTTTTAAATCCTATTTCCCAGACTCCCAGATTTGATTTAAATTCAAGTTGGTTAACATATAGTGTAATATTGGTTTCAGTAGTAGAGTTTGGTGATTCATCACTTACATACAACACCCAGTGCTGGTCATCACCTCCCACCTAAACAAGCATGAATGCAGAACTTCTGAAGAAAACAAAGTTAGAATCCATGTGTCACATTATAAAGACTTTCCATCTCAATCAAAACAGCAGCAATCACCCCCTTAAGAACAGGAATTTGAAACTCTTATGATCAAATCAAGAGGATCTCAGTAGAAAATGCAAAGACATAAAAAGTAATTACCAACTTCTGGAGAGACGTTTTCCTCACCCAGGGAGACCAGGTTCTTGTAGGTCTCCAGCATCACGTCCCTGTACAAGGCCTTCTGAGCGGGGTCCAGGCACTCCCACTCCTCCTGAGAGAATTCTATGGCCACATCCCTGAATGTCAACCGTCCCTGAAAGGAAAACACATCTGACAGAGTGGACAGGGAACGTGTTCTTATTTGACACAAAATTAGAGAAGCACAGATGTGTAAAGACTGACTTGGCTAGAGTGAATGTTCCTTGTTCCTTGTAAGATAATTTTGAAGGGCTACAGTTAACATAAAATTAGCCATTTTTAAGTACCATTCAGTGGCATTTAGTGCATTTACAATGGTGCACAAACATCACCTCCATCTAGATCAAAAACATTTTTATAACCCCCAAAGGAAATCCTTTACCCATTAAGCAGTTGCTTCCTATTTCCCAGTCCCTGGCAACCACTAATGCTTTGTCTCTATGGATTTACCAATATTGGGTCTTTTCATGTGAATGAAATGGGATCAATAATATGATATTTTGCATCTGCCTTCTTTCACTTAGAATAATGTTGTTATTAGGGTTCATCCAAGATATAGAATGTACCAGTAGTACATTTCCTTTTTTCTGACTGCAGAGTATTCCATATTCACTCAACTACTGATGGTCATTTCACTGTTACCACCTTTGGCTAATATTAGTTACCATGACCTTTCAAGTACTAGTGTTTGTATATTTGTTTTCAATTCTGTTGGTTATATAAATACCTAGAAGCAGAATTACTGGGTCAAGTGGTTTAATTTTTTAAGAATATGCCACATTCTTTTCCACAGCAGCTACATTTTAACACAACGTGTCATGATTCTAATTTCTCTACCTCTTAACCAACACTTTTTTGTTGTTGTTTTACAAGTCATCCTAGTGGGTGTAAAATGATCTCTCATTGTGGTTTTGATTTACATTTTACTAATGACTACTTTCACTGAACATCTGTTCATGTGCTTATTTCCTTTGTCTTCTATGGAGAAATGTCTATTAATATCCTTTGACCATTTTTTAAGTTGTATTTTGGTTGTTGACTTGTATATGTTCTTCATGTATTCTATATGTTAATGTATAATGTAATGTATTCTAGGTTCCAGACCTATAGTAGACATGTGACTGGCAAATTATTTCCTTCCATTTGGTAAATTGTTTCACTTATGTGATAATGTCCTTCAGTGCACAGACATGATTAATTCTGACAATGACCAATTTATCTACTTTGTCTTTTTCTCTTTTGCTTTTGGGATCATGTGTAAAAATCCACTGCCAACCCCAAGGTCATAAAGACTTGCCCTTATGTTTTCACTTAAGACTTTTATAGCTTTAGCTCTTACATTTAGTCGTTGATTAATTCTGAATTGATTTCCTTATATGGTACAAAGTAGTTTCATTCTCACTCAGATATCCAGTTGTTGCCAGTACGATTTATAAGACTAGTCTTTTCCCATTGTCTGTTTTTGACATACTTGTAAAAAAGGAAAGGATTATAGATATATGGGTTTATTTGTGGACACTCAGTTCTATTACTTTCATCTATATTTCTAGACTCTGATGGAATTATAGTTTTGATTAGTGGAAACTTGTAGTAAGGTTTGATGTCAGGAATTGTAGGTCCTCCAATTTTGCTCTTTCTCACATTTATTTTGGTTATGTGGCATCCTTACCAATTCAATAGGAGTTTTAGAATCAGAATTCCCATTTGGCCAAAAAACAGTTAGGATTTTACTGAGGACTGCATTACTCTTTATATTGCTCTGGGGAGGACTCCCATTTATGGAGTGACAAACACAGGGTATCTCCACATTTATTTATTTGTGTTCATTTTAATTTTCTTCAGCAATTTGTGATTTCCACTGTGTATAAATCTTCCATTTCCTCGGTTAAATTTATTCCCATTTGTTTTCTTGCTCTTGTAAATGGAATTGTTTTCATTTGTTGATTGCTACTATACAAAAGAAATACAACTCCATTTTGAGTATTGATACTGTATTCTGTAACTTCAATGACTTCATTCTAATATTTGAGGATTGTTTATTTAAAAATATAAGCTCATGTATACTATGAGTAGAAATAGTTTGATTTCTTTTCCAACTTTGACATACTGTAGGTATTTTTCCTCTGTATTTTCTCTGGTTAGAACTTCCAGTGTTGTTATGTGATGGCAAAATGGGGCACACTTATTTTATTCTTGGTATTAACGGGAAGTTTACAGTTGTTCACCGTTGAGTATGAGGTTAGCCATGGAACTTTAATACTCTTTTAAACTGAGCAAGTTCCTTTCTACTCCTGAGTTTTTGTTGTATGCGGTGTTCTGTATGTCTCCTGAGTCTAGCTGATTTACAGTGTTGCTCACTCTTTTATTATTGATGTCTGGTTGTTTCATGCATTACTTGAAAAGGGAGCATTGAGGTCTCCAACTAGTATAATAGAACTATCTCCTCAATGGTTGTTTTAAAAATGTGGGGGCTTTGCTACTATGTACGTATTGCTTAACACTTTTTTTATCTTCCTGATGGATTGACCCTTTTTTCAATATATGTCCTGCAACATCTTCGATAACAATTTTACAACTTAAAGTCTATTTGGTCTGATATCTGCATAGCTACCCAGCTAGGTTTCATTACTATGTGCATGGAATATCTTTTTCCATCCTTCCATTCTCAACCTATTTATGTATTTAAAGTGAGCCTTGGGTGACTCCATCGGTTTAGCGTCTGAGTCTCAATTTCAGCTCAGGTCATGATCTCACAGTTCATGAGTTTGAGCCCTGCATTTGGCTCTGCGCAGACACTGTGAAACCTGCTGGATATTCTCTCTCCTTGTTTCTGCCATTCCCCCACTGAATCTCTCAACATAAAAATAAATAAAGACTTCAAAAAAATAAAGTGCGCCTTTTATAGACATGGAGTGGAATCATTTTTAAAACCTAATTCCTTTGTCTTTTATTAAATAGTTTAATCTATGCAGATTTCAAGTTACTACTGGTGAGAATTACTTCTGACATCTGCTGTTTGTATGTCTAATATTTTGTTTCATAATTCCTCCCTTCTTTGGGTGTCTATATCTGTGTGTGTATAACATTTTGATTGCCGTTATATTTATTTTTCTGTCTATTTTCAGGTTATTTTCTGAGTGGTTATCCTGGGGATTACAGTTTACAGTTGACACTAACTCACCTTTAATAGCATACAACAGTTGCTATACAGTCTCCCTGTATGTTGTTATTGTCAAAAACTACTACTTTATAACAAATGAGCAGATGTTTTATTCACTCAAATGCAGATTTTCTTACTGTTTTACACATTTGTCTTTTAAGACGTGTAAGATGTTGGGATAAGCACTGGGTGTTATGTGTAAACCAACTTGACAATAAACTATTAAAAAAAAGACATGTAGGAAAAAATGAGTTAGAAAACAAAAATATAATAATACTGGATTCTGTATTTACTCATGTAGTTACCTTTACTAGTGTTCTTCATTTGTTCCTATAGATTTGAGGTACTGCTAGTTTCCATCCTTTTCAGCCAAAAGAAGTCCATTTGGTATTTCCTGTAGGCTAAGTCTATAAGTGTGAACTCCATTTGCTTTTGTTCATATAGGAGTCTCTTAATTACACTATCAGTTTTGAAGCATAGCTTGCCTGGTAACGAACTCCTCATAGATTTGTTTTTTAATCTTTCAAACTTTAAATACATCACGAGAATGCTTCCTCACCTCCACAGTTTCTGATTAGAAATAGGCCATTAAACTTATTAAGAATCTCTGTACACGAGAAGTTTTTTCTGTCTTGCTACTTTCTACATTCTCTTTGTCTTAAAGTTGACTGGGGGCGCCTGGATGGCTCAGTGGGTTAAGCATCGACTTTGGCTCAGGTCATGATCTCAGGGTTCGTGGGTTCAAGCCCTGCGTCAGGCTCTCTGCTGACAGCCAGCTCAGAGCCTGGAGCCTGCTTCAGATTCTGTGTCTCCCTCTCTCTCTGACCCTCCCCTGCTCACACTGTCTCTCTCTCTGTCTCTCTCTCTCTCAGAAATAAAAATCATTTAAAAAAAACTGACCATGCTTAAGGTGTACTTTCATAAGACATCCTTAGATATCTGTAGTGAAGTCAGCCTACTCAGAAGCAGCCACCATGGCATTTTGTAACAGTAAGAAATTGTAAAGGAATCACATATCTTCACTTAGAGAATGTTCCAATGAGGATCCAAAAAAAAGGCAGTAATCTCTATGTTTACGAACATGAGTGCAACATAAAAACATATGGTATGTAAATATTCCAATTTTGCAGAATAAAATATGACAACACATTTATGGAAGAATATTTTCTAAAATCACATTACAATATATAAATGCATTTTGATTTGCACTAGCGAGAACATCACTTCCTGATGAAGACAATCAGTGACGGTGGAAAATAAGACAGGTAAGGGGGTATTTTACTTCTTAGTTTCTAAAATGCATACCCATGTGGAAGTGAACCACAAAAATATGTAGTAGGGGGGTTTAATACAAAAATATAATAACAACAACATTTAACAATTCATAAAAAGAAAATTGAGCACTAGTCTCTCTGATGACAGAAAATTCTGCTCTTATGTCTGGCTAAGTTATAAACATTTCTATCTAAAAGATGTGCACTGTGTAAGAGTTCCTAAAAGAACACCATGGTCTTTAGAGAGGGATGTGCTATAAATAATTTGAAGAACACTTAGTATTATAGAAGTAGGTTGATTCTACACTTTAAAACTAATTATGTTAATTAAAACATTCTCTATATTCCTTATTCCTACTTTGAACTTCCCATTCTATTCCAAAATATTAATGTTTTGTAGTTAGAAGCACAGATTCCCTTGTTTAATGTCAAACAGCACTGTAAAATCAGACAAAGCAAATTTCCCCCATTACTCTTATTTGCCAGGGTTTCTCAGGTACCTGTGCACATTAATACATTACTTACATAGTAATCTCTTTAATCCTGGTTTCTATGAACTGAAAGGGATCCAGAAGGGGTCTCTGAGGAATCCTTACAGCCCAACCTCACGGATACCACAGAGCCTACTCCCCACCTCCAGTCCTTACCTGGGAAGAAAATCCTTCACAGCATGACCACATAAAAGAAGCATCTTCCCACGTTCCATGTCACTGGGTCACAGTGAGATGGAATCTGCATGGAGATGGGAGGAGACTGGGAGAGGGCTCTGGGGGTGAGTAAATACCGTAGGCAGGACACCTCTGAGACACAGAAGAGTAACAAGTCCAAAGTGTGACAGTTTAGGAAGAAGAACAATGAATGAAATACGTGACTTTTACCTGGAAAAGAGCCATTCCTCCTTTTTCCCCCCTCTTTTTCTGGTCTTCTTCTCACGTAAGGTTATATTCTGTGACAAAAGCATGTTGTTTAATGCTTAGAATCAACATAACATAACCCCTTCCTCTGCCACAATATATAGAGAGAACCTCACTATGGGAGAAAGAGAGTTCTTTGCTGCCCATTACAACAGGATGCAAGCAGGGACAATAAAGTCCTATATGGAGTCCAACAAGTGCATTTTTCACCCAATCCTTCAGAAAGCCCTTCCCTCCTTCTGAAACCTACACACTCTACACTCCACATTATTCTGGAACTGGACCAAAGGGAATTGTTTCATTCCAGTTCTTGGCCCCTCCCTAGGCAGCCAGCATCCAACGAATGGTTGATGCAGGACACAGAAGTCTGTCTATTCCATCAATCTGGACCAACTCTTAAGGGCCACCGGAGCTCCAGAACTCCCTGGTAGCCACACTGAGAGTTTAGATCTTTGTCCTGATGGTGATGGTTAGCCATAAGAAGGTTTAATGTTAAAAGGTGACACTATCAAATTTTTAAGATTTAGCTATGATACACAGACAGGGTGGAGTTGAAAGAGACATGTCTCTCTTTCTAAGACTATGCTCCTGCCTCACTCTAAGTGGTTTTCATTATTTTGGGAACTGGGTCACTCTGTAAACTCCAATTATATATAACTGCACACCCTCTCCCAGAAAACTGCCAAAGACAAACCCATGCCCAACTTTGAAAATCATTTCAGGGATCTTATTAGTTCAGGTTTAGAATTCTTGGTCTATTGTTTCATGTTACAGAGGGGTGCACTGGGGCTCCGAGGGGAGTAATTTTACCAAGTTATCCTTAAGAAGTCTGAGTAGAGTGAGCAGAACTGGGTGTAAGTAAATTCTGAAATGGTGGCCTGGACAGGCTTAAGTAGAAAGGGCTGTTCTAATTCCAGATTGCCGTTCATATTCCTCAACAAGAGAAGCTTCTCTTTCACGGGTTTAATCAAACCCAAGCATTTAACTTGTCTTTTCCAGAACTATATGAAATTACAAATTGTTATTAGTCCAGGAAAACATGAAAAAGTGTCACCAGTGGAGATGAGCTCCGAGCAATCTCTGTACCATGAACAGATGGGCTCTGCTGGAACAAAGTTCCACATCAAGCCAGCCCATCCTTCAACATCTGTTCAGGAAACACAAAGGGGACTTGAGAGAAACATCTACTTAGTTGGAGATTTCGGCTTAGCACTTGGTAATTTAAAACATAATGTAAGGAAAGAGAACTGTTGAATATTAACAGATAAGCTAAGTTTTGAATGTTGAAAGAATATCAACATCCCTAATGAATGTGTATTGAAATACTATAAAGTTCCTTAACAGACATCAAAGAATACTTCCAACATACGATAGAATAGACAGCATGTGAAACTCATAATCTGAACAATAAAATTAAGAGGGAAAATAATTTGGAAATTAAAAAGCTATCCAGTGGATTCTGAGATTAAAGAAAAAACAAGTGTGGGCATACATCAAATTTAGAAAAGAATGCCATGAGCCACGAAAAAAAGGAGAAGGCAACCGTACTGTTAACAATGGCCACTGAAAAAAGCACCATGTGGTACAGAAAGGCTTCCCCCATCAACTGCCTGATCGGTCTCTGATCTCTAGATGAACAGAGGTTGCAAATGGAATTATCTTCTGATGCAACACTTAGTGCAGATGCCTCAAACACCAGGATTTCACAACTTTCAATCTCTTCTGCATAACTGAAAAAATTCAGCAAATTTGAGACGAACGACGTCATAGCGCCACAAGTCCGTACTTTACAACGTAATACCACATATCCAATCAATTCAGTGCTCACCTAGGTTTGGGTCCTGTGCTACGTCTCAGCCTACTACGTGTTTTGTTCTCTAAGTCTCTCTGTGTCCTTGTTTGTCTTCTTTTTGTCCATTTCTATGTCCCTCCCTCGCTATTTCTCCTCCAGTAGTTTGACCCTACTCTGCTGCAGCCTCTTTCAATTGCCTCCATTCTTTTCCCCCCCTTCATTTCCCCCAGTTTCTGATGACCCTCTGACGCTGCAGATTTCTGCGTCTTTCCCAGCATCTCTGTCCCCACTCTGCCTTCTCTGCAGTGGACCAAAGGGCCTGCATCCACCTTCCAAGTGACTACTGTTCCCGACGCGGCTGGGGATTGGGGGCAGGGGAGAGACTCAGGTGTCAGAGAAAGATCCTGAGCAGGAAAAAGACCCGCAAGGCGACTGGGGTCTGCTAGGGCCAGAGGCAGAAAAGCTCGGCCAGAACCTGCCTCAGAGAGATTTTAACCGGAAACGACGCAGACGCCCGGGACCCTCACCGAGCTACAGGATTCGGAACGTCTCTGGCCGCGCCGCGAGAGGCGAAAGGGACGAACTCCCAGCGAGAGGGGTGAGGGGGTTCAAGGATTTTACCTTCCCAGGCGACGCCCGAAATCTGGATGTGAAGGCGGGGACTCCGAACGCCTCCAGGGCAAAAAGCACAAAACTGGAGACTCGCCCGCCGCTCCGCGGGATCCGCTTCCGGGTCTGCAGGAAAGCGCGCATGCGCGTGCGTAGAGACGCACGAGGGGGGCGATCTCGGGGCGGGGCCGAGGCGGCCTACGGAAACGCGGGCGTGAACGAGAAGGAGGGCGCGGGCGAAGGCGCGGGCGGGGCCGGGCTGCTCTGGGTCTTTCTCCGAGCACCTTGCTAGGTCCGGCTTCTGGTCCTGTTTGTCTTTCCTGCCCGGCGGTTTCGGGTTCCGCTTTTGGTTTCTTTCCAATCCCGCTGCTGTCGTTTAGAGCCAGGCTGGGAAGGGTGGGCCGCTTCTGTTGGGAGCCGCGGAGTTTCACAAGTTGACCGTGGTTCCCGGGGAAAATTTAGAGAGCGGTGGAGGCGCGCTCCAGCGCGGGAGGCGGAGCGGTGCGGGGGCTGGGGGCCCTCGTGGGGCGACGGAGACCCGGTCAGTGACAGCTCCTTGTTTAATGAAGCAAAAGCCGTGGTGACCGGCGTCGGTGATGGACGCCAGAATGCGAAATACAAAACTGTCCTGTGGGGAATATGCAGTTCGGTACCAACTCGCCATCAAAGCTTTTAACTGAATTATCATTTGTGCTCTCCGTTCTCTAGAAAGTTCCCCGCCAGGCCCTAGCTGTGGGGGCGGAGGGCTGCCACTTTTCTTTAAAGGAACAAAAATTTCTCCCTCTGTGGTGTTCATTAATTTTTCTCTTTAAATTTGGTATTCGAATCCACACCTCCTGTGAAGAATTATAAATTTAAACGCCTTTGAGAACTTCCAGGTGCACCCGTATATTGATGAATCTCTTAATTGCTAAATGTCATTGCAATTTAAATTTTTAAAAATCTTTGTTCTCTTTTATTTTGGAAGACTATTTTATGCTTGAAAATTAGATTTTTAGGAAAAATTTATTGAAAGAGAGAAGCTAGTCTTGAATTTAACCATGTTTTAATTATTTTATACCCTACAGACTTCTCTTTTGTTTGACCTTTATCTTGTTGAGGGATGCAAAGAAAAGACTATTTATGGTCATTTTAATAGGAATTCCCATTTCCCAAATGCTAAGTGTCACTGATGTTATGCCCACTTGAGCTTTTGCTGGTAATTAACTTTTCTTGTCCACTTTGGCATACTTCTCAATTTTTGACTTCACTGATCTAATAGTCTGTTCATAAATAAACATCTCAGAAGGATAACCATACTCATATTGAGGGGGTTTTTTAGAGTTTTTGTGACTCTTCTTATTTGTTCATTATTCTTTTATATTTTGCAGTAACATTGCTAATTCGAAAAACTAACTGATGGTAACAATATCAAGATCCAAGTAAATTTATAAATTAGCATAAGGAAAATTGACCTTTTATAATTAGCTTTTCTACTGAAGAATATGATGTAAATTTACGTTCAGTTATTTCTACTTTCATATATTTCAGGAATGTTTTATTTTTTCCTACATAATGGCTTTACACATTTTTGTTAGGTTCATTCCTAGTTGGTTTATTTCATTTTATCTTAAAGATATTTATTTATTTATTTATTTATTTATTTATTGAGCCCTTTTTCTTTCTTTTTTATTTATTTTTTTTGTATATCATTATTATACCCTATTAGCTTACTGAGTTATTTTTCCTAGTGATTTTCCTTGTGTGTTTACAGCTGTATATGTGCTCATCCTGATGTCCTTGACTCTGTCTCGTACTTCAGGGTTCATGTTAGCCTTTCCCCCCTACTTTTCTGTACCTATCTGTGTTTATCAAGTATTATGGCCTTATTTGCCTTTGAAGAGTTTTGCATCTGATCCTCCTCCCTCCCATGCTCTCTGCACACGACCTATAACGCCATCCCCCTGGCCTCATTTGGACCCTTCTCTATCACATGCTTATAACCTTCCAACTCTGCCCCATTCGCCTGCCCCTGCAATGGCAATGCTCACAGCACTTTAAGATATTGCATGTGGTAAATATCATCTTTGGGGCTGTTACAGGGATGGAAGAATTGAAAAAGGTGGAAAGTGCCCCCACTGTCAGGCATCCAAGGACTGGAGAGTCCTGTATTCTTCCCATAGGTGAGCACATTGTCAAGATACATATGTGCTATGTGGAAACTAATTTGACAATAAACTATTTGTAAAAAAAATAAAAAAATAAAAAATAAAAAAAAATAAATAACATTCTTTTCTGGTTCGTAAAAAAAAAGATACATATGTGCATGAAGACTGTTTGAATGTAATTACATACATGGAACTGGGAATGTAGGAGTACAGGCGAGTGTGTGTAAATGTGACTGTGCTTGTATTTTATGGGTGTGAGTGTGAGTTTGGAGTGTATGTGAGTGAGTGTGTAAATGTATATGGCTGTGCATTTGAGTGTATGTTGTGCATATGCACGTGTGTTTGCATCAGTGTGTAATGTTTCTGTATTTGTATTTGTGAACTAAGGGTTGTCCACCATTATGGTTCTAGTGTCTGACTTGGATATGGGGAGTATTTGATTGTGTATTTGGGGGTAGGAAAACAAAGGATTAATTTGAACTCATGTTTCTTAATAATAGGTAATCAGAGCTGACCACTGAAAACTCATCAAAAGTACAGGTTTGGGAAGATGTGGTAACTACCCACTGCTATTTAAATGACTACTGGGGAACCTGGGTGGCTCAGTTGGTTAAGTGTCCAACTCTGGATTTCACCTCAGGTCATGATCTCACAGTTCATCTCATGTCAGGCTCTGTGCTGACAGCCCAAAGCCTGCTTGGGATTCTCTCTCTTCCTCTCTCTATGTCCCTCCCCCATTTGTGTTCTTCTCTCTCTCTCTCTCTCAAATTAAATTTAAAATTTTTTAAATTAATTTAAAGGGGTATTGGCTTATCTGAGAGAGGAATTATTGAATCTACCCATTTCACCATCTGAACCTGGTGCTTTTATTTGCGAGGGTCTCAGAAACTTCTCCCTTTTTGTAGATATTGTTCTGTTTAGACTTCCTGTTAACACTAGAGAGATCAGTATTGGTAAAGCATATATTCCTAACAAATTTCCACATCATCTACATTTCCAAATGTATTGTCACTGACTTGTGCAAACAAATCCAGTGATCCCTGATGTAAATTATCATTGGCATGTTCTTCTCTTTTATTGTAACTCTTTTATTTATTTTTGAGAGCGAGGGACAGAGAATGAGCTGGGGAGGGGCAAAAAGAGAAGGGGACAGAGGATTTGAAGTGAGTTCCTCACTGACAGCAGAGAGACCAAAGCAGGCTTGAATTCGTAAACTGTGAAATCATGACCTGTCCTGAAGTCAGATGCTTAACCAACTGAGCCACCCAGTCACCCCCCTCTTTATTTTTTTATTTAAACTCAAGGTATTTAAGCTACAGTGTCGTCTTGGCTTCAAGAGTAGAACCCAGTGATTGATCTCTTACATATAGCACCGAGTGCTCACCCCCAAAAAGTGGTTCCTTCATGCCCATCACCCGTTAAACGCATCCCCCCCACCCACTTCCTCTCCAGCAACCCTGTTTGTTCTCTGTATTTAAGAGTCTCTTATGGTATGCCTCACTCTGTTTTTATCTTATTTTTCCTTACCTTCCCCTATACATTTGTTAAGTTTCTCAAATCCCACATGTGAGTGAAATCTTATATTTGTCTTTCTCTGACTGAGTTATTTTGCTTAGCATGATACACTCTAGTTCCATCCACATTGTTGCAAATTGCAAGATTTCATTCTTTTTTATTGCGGAGCAAAATTCCATTGTATAATTATACCACATCTTCTTTATCCTGTATCAGTCGATAGACATTTGGGCTATTGTTAATGTTTAATTTGACTATTGTTAATAGTTCTGTAAATAGTGGGGTGCCTGTCCAGACGCCCATTATTTATACACTTAATGGATTTTTAAGTGTACAAATACATTGATGACTATATGTACAGTGTTGTACAGAAGATCTCTGGAGCTTACTCATCTTGCTTAACTAAAAGTTTATATTTTTTTTTCAGAGTTTTCTTACATATTTTTATTTGTATTTTCAGCTGTAGGATTTTTAATTTCTTTTAGTGGTTACTTTTGAGAGAGAGAGAGAGAAATACAGAGGGTGAGTGGGAGAGGGGGAGAGTGAGAGGAAGACACAGAATCCAAAACAAGCTCCAGGCCCTGAGCTGTCAGCACAGAGCCCGACACAGGGCTCAAACCCACAGTCCATGAGATCAAGACCTGAGCCGAAGTCAAGAGTCCAACCAACTGAGCCACCCAGGAGACCCAGTAATAGGGTTTGTTTGTTTTTGCAATAACTTGACTAGCTCCAATAAGTAACTGGTGGTATCTGTATCAGAAATGAATTAAATTTAATACTTACCTTATGGACAATTGATATTTGCTAATTGGGAGTTTTTATACCCAAGAACAATGATATGACTTCTTCATTTGTTTATGTCTACTTTCTTTTTTTTTTTTTTAAATGTCTTTATTTCTAGGAGAGAGAGAGAGACAGCGTGAGCAGGGGAGGGTCAGAGAGAGAGGGAGTCACAGACTCTGAAACAGGCTCCAGGCTCTGAGCTGGCAGTCAGCACAGAGCCCGATGCGGGGCCCGAACCCACGAACCGCGAGATCATGACCCAAGCGAAAGTCGGATGCTTAACCGACTAAGCCACCCAGGCGCCCCAGTTTATGTCTACTTTCATATATTTCAGAAATTTTATACAGTTTCTCATACACTTTTGATACATTTTTATTGGATTTGTTCCCAGGTATTTTCTTGTATTATTTTATTACGTTAAAATTTATTTTTCATCCTTTTTTAATTGCACCCCCAATCCCCAAATATGACTTGCAAATTGTAATTTTTTATACAAATGCAGGCACTTGAGCCATGACATGTGTTCAAATGGATTTATAATATATTATCATGAATTATTCCATTCGATGGGATGATTAACTGCTCTCCCAGCCTACAATAAGAGCTGCTAGGTGTAGGAAAGTCAACGTGGAAGTGAGGTAGAGGTGAAAAGAAAACAGCCTCTTTCCTAACCCTCACCTCCCATAAAACAAACTCCATCTGGATGAATATAAAATTATCTAAGACACACAATCCATGAGAAGCATTAATTTTTATTTGATCACTATGTTATATGGAAATTATGAAGAAAAGGGCAAGACAGTGCCCAAATATATTTACTTTGCTTACATAAAATTCTACACATTTATATGATGAAAGCCTGCATGATCCCAGTGAAAAGTACAAATAGGAAACTATATAAAGTATATATAAAATGACAGTATCCATATTAGATTTAATATCCTCTCATAAACAGGTTAACATGAAATCTATAAATAGAAGAAAATTTAAAATTTAGCATATGAGCCAGCTGTAAGAATAAATACAGGAACATGGTCAGTAACACCAATATTTCATATGAAGTAACTGAAAAGTGAAGGAAAAGGACATGATGACTTCACCGTGACTTCATCACACTGAACAACACAACCATCTCTCCACACAGACGCTACCCCAGGCCTGTGGCCTCAGTCCTCCAAAACTGGAGGCAAGAGACCCAAGACTTAGCGCCTTTTCAGGATCAAAGAGGAGGACAGAAGTATGTTCACTTTGCTAGACTTTAGCAACAACCTAGGAATTCTATCCTGATGCCTCTTCTCATCATAAAACAATGCTTGGCTGTCCTAAGATACTCAAAACGCACGACAACGTGCAACATGAAATTGAAACGTCAACTCCCGCTCCGTGTCTGCAGTACCTTTCCTCCGACCACCCCGAGTCCTATCGCGTATTAACACGCGCTATCTGCGGTCTGAGCGGAAGCAGGGCTGTGTTCTCACCCCCCCGGGCTGCGCGCCCAGCTCTGCGGAAGCGCGGGTGCCTGACCGAGCGCGGGCAGCCTAGCTCCCGACCCCGGGAGGGGGGGCCCCGTGTCCCTCCCTGGGGGAGCCCCGGGCTTCTCCTCCATCCCCAGCTGGAGGCCGGGGGGCCGGCGGCGGGGCGGGGACGAGCCAGCTCTTGGCAGGGAAGACGTAGGCCGCCTGGTTGGCCATGGTGTAGACGGTCTGCAAGGCCGCGCACAGAGGCTCCCAGAGCTGCCCGAGCCGCGAGCGCCGCTCCCAGGTCAGCGGGCAATGGCCCTGCTGCTCCCACACCGCAGCCACGTCCTCATAGACGGCCTCGGACAGGGCGCGCACGGCGGTCACCAGCCTCTTCCGCAGTGGGGGCGGCCGGCCTCCTGGGGACCTGCACCTGCTCCGCCGGCCGCGCCCGGCGCCCCGCGCCCCGCGCCTCCTGCGCTGGGCATCCGCGGGCTCCTCGCCGTCGCTGCCTTGGCTCGAGCCCGGCGTCCTCCGTGTCTTCTTTCCCGGAGTCACACCGCGCTCGTCTGCCGGAGAGGCCCCTGCGGAGGACGCACGTGGCTGAGCGCCCCGCCAGCTGGGATCCAGGGCACCCCCACTCCCTCGGGTGAACCCCGCCTGTCTCCTCCGCCTTCCCGCCCCAGCTCTGGGATGAGGCGATGCCAGGCCCACCAAGGACCCCCCAGAGCTCCCAGGATTCCGGGTCTCCTAACCCGATTCAGCCGCTCAACAACCCTCCGTGCCCGCGCCCCGCGTATCTGACCTCCCTGTGCGCACCTCGGGCCCCAAAGCAAGATCCCACCTGCTGCAGGGCTGGTGCCGTCGCTGGAAGGGATTTTCCTCTTCCCGGAGCCCTCCCAACTGGAGCAGCCTTCGGATTCTGCGGACAAAGCCAGAGTTTTGTGACGGCGTCCAGCCCGGCCCCCTCGACGCCCTAGTCCATCCTGGACACGCAAGGGCCAGCGCTGGCCGCCAAGACTAGGTTCCCAGCCGTTCCTCGAGCCCAGGAGCTGCAAGGGTGCCGCAGGGCTCCCAGGTCCCTGGCGGGGAGACCGAGCTATCCCACGTCCTCTGCCCCCCCCCCCGCCACCCCCCTCCGGAAAACCAGCTCTCACCTGATCCGGAAATGCAGCTGTCTCTTCTGAGCTCGCTTTCCTTGGAATCCTCCTCATCCGTCTTGGCGTCAGACCCTGGAGGAAAAGGGGCGGTTTGGGCGCGTGGCCTCTCGCGAGGCCCACAGAAGCCCTAGCCCGGCCCTGATCCCAGCCTGTGGACGGTTCTCTCGACAGAGGCTGTTCAGCCGGGGGCCAAGGTGAACCAAGCTAGTTGGTTCCAGGGGATCACTGCCCCATTTGTCAAAGCCTCCCTAGGGCTGGGTGATCTAGGGATCTAGATCCGGACCGACCTCCGCATAAAACCCTGACCCCCACCCCTCCTTCCAGCCCCCGTACACAAACCACCCGCATCCCTACCTCGCCTTTGGGTGCGACTCTCTCTCAGCGGGGACGATAATGTCTCCTCTTTGCCTTCCAGTGGTTTCTCCTCCACATGTGAGCCGCCTTCTGTGAACGAGTTCTGTTGGCAGGGCGGCTGGTCAGTGGGGTGTCGCTCGGAGGAGCTGAGGGGGTCCGAGCCTTCAGTTCCCAAGTCCATCTTGAAGCCCACGGCGTGGCCCGTCTCCCTGCACCGCCGGGACTCCCAAGTGCACACTGGCCAGTGGGACCTGCCTTTTATAGGCGCCTCCGCAGGGCGTGGCTCGCTCTTATTGGCTGGAAAAATTCCACCTTCCTGCCTCTCAGGGGAACCTTGGCTCTTGGGAGAGATGGTACGTGGCCAACCACTTGTGCTTCCAATGGGGAGGCCCCCTCAGCTAAGGGGAGACTTTTGCAGGGTCCTGTCGTGGTGTCAAAAAGCGGGACCTCTCCCTGTCTTACTTCTGGTCCAGCTCCCACCCAGGACTATTTAGGACCCTGATGGATTTGTGTTCTTTCTTCCCAAGAGTACAGGGATTAGTAGGCTCATTAGAAAGGTTTCTTCCATATCACTGGAAAACATGTATTGTCAGTATTCTTCTCACAGGTAATTTCATTTTGTTTAAGTCACAGGAAAATCGGACTTAAAAAAAAAATCTACCAGACCCATTCGATGCAAACGGAGTATTTCTTTCCTGTGTTCCCATTCTTGGCCACAGAGAACCTGAGCTCTGCCCTGGATCGTTAAGGACTGGATGTCACTGTAGACACATCAACAAGTCAATGAGTACATCTGACAAATACCACATCTTTAGATAAAAGTGAAACCAGCAATGAACGAAAAATAATTAATCGTGGAGATAGTTCCCCGATATTGATTTATTTTCCTTTTTAAAAAAGTTTTTTTTGGGGGCACCTGGATGGCTTAGTCGGTTAAGCGTCCGACTTTCACTTAGGTCGTGATCTCACGGTTTGTGGGTTCGAGCCCCGCGTCAGGCTCTGTGCTGACTGACAGCTCAGAGCCTGGAGCCTGCTTCAGATTCTGTGTCTCCCTCTCTCTCTGACCCTCCCCTGCTCATGCTGTCTCTCTCTCTCATAGAAATAAATAAAAAAATATTTTAAAAAAAGTTTTTTTTTAAAATTTATTTAGTTTTCAGAGAAACAGAGTGCGAGTGGGAGAGGGGTAGAGACAGAGGGAGACATAGAATCTGAAGCAAGCTCCAAGTTCTGAGCTGTCAAGACAGAGCCCATTGCAGCAGCTTGAACTCACAAACCATGAGATCATGACCTGAGCCAAAGTCAGACACTTAATGACTGAACCACCCAGGTACCCCTTGATTTATTTTCATTAAAGATTTTTAAATCCTTTTTAATAGATTATTTATTTTGAGGGAGAGAAAGAAAGAACATGCATGCCAGTTGGGGGAGGGCTAGAAAGAGACTCCCAAGCAGACTCCCCACTCACAGTGCTAAGCACCATATGGGGCTTAAAACCACCAACCCTGAGATCATGACCTGAGCCTAACTGACTGAGCCACCCAAGCGCCCTCATTAAAGCTTTTAATATGGTAATTTCAAACATTCAGACAATTAAAGAAAATAAGGTGTTGGTGTTTATTAAGTCCACTTCAAAATGTGTCAGTGGTTTCGCTGAGATACCACCTCATGCCAGTCAGAGTGGCTAACATGAGCAAATCAGAGGACTTTAGATACTGGCGAGGATGTGGAGAAACGGGCACCCTCCTACACTGTTGGTGGGAATGTAAACTGGTGCAGCCCTTCTGGAAAACGGTGTGGAGCTTCCTGAAAAAATTCACAATAAAACTCCCCTATGACCCAGCAATAGCACTGCTAGGAATTTACNCCCACTGAGCCACTCAGGCGCCCCTAAAAAGCTTTTTTAATGGTTATTTATTTTTGAGCAAAAGACAGAGCGTGAGCGGTGGAGAAACAGGGGGGTGGGGTTCCAGACTTCGAGCTCTGAGTGCAGAGCCCAACACTGGGCTCGAACTCACAACCTACAAGATCATGACCTGAGCTGAAGTTGGACGCTTAACCAACTGAGCCAACCAGGCACCCCTGAAGACTTCACTTTTAAGTAATCTCTACACCCAGCCTGGAGCTTGAACTCACAACCCCGAGATCAAGAGTCACATGCTTTATTGACTGAGCCAGCCAGGCACCTCTATTTTTAAATTTCATAATCATCTAATACCCAGTTCATATTCACATTCTCTCAAATGCCGGAGTCCAGCTCCAGCTGGTCCAGGGGTCCCTGAAGGATGGATGATGTCGGCGAGAGAGGGATTAGAAAGCCGCAAGATTCTTTCTGGTCACCAGGCAGCATCTCTGCACTGACTGAGACTTAGCTTTATTTATGGTTAAGTGTATGGGGAACAGGACAGAAGTGGCATTTGTCTTAGACAATGATTTTTGATGACAAATTTCTTTGATATGTAAAAATTTCCCAAAACATAGATTTGTATAAGACTCATGCATAACCTTTATCAATAGTGATTGATGTAGGTGATTTAGATGTTTATCATATGGGAAAGTAAGGTATCTTTAGCATTCAAATACAAACAAAACAATGATTTTAGCATAGCAAAGGCAAAAGTTAGTCCTTTGAGACCAGGGGTCAATAGCCTGTTTGCTTAAGGGGAAAAAACAGGATTTTCAGGAAATGCAATGTTTGATCCTATAATCACAAAAGAAGAAATTCCTACAAGAAGTTCCTTCACAAGGTGCAATCAGTATATCAGGGCCAGAATAATGGGACAAGACACTCCTGATACCAATCAACAAGGTGCCTTGTGGGTCGGTGCTCAAGCAGAAACAATTTAGTGGGGGTGGATATCGGTCATCATCTGACAGCAGGAGGCCTTGGAAACCTGCCTTAACCTTACAAGGAGTTTTCTCAACTAGTGAGTTCAGAATGGCTCCCAACCCTCAAATTACTCAAAAACATTTTTTAATTGTTTTTTTAATTAGGGTGTAAATAAAGTTCCTACATTACTAATACTTACTATATAACTAAAACTGATGCATTCTTTCTGAAAATATAGTTTAAGACTAGTTACAAAATTGAAGCACATACTTCCAAGTCCCATCAGAGAGAAATATATCCACAATATATAAAAATTAATGTCTACCCATTAAAAGGAAAGAAAGACATTCCACAGTGAATTTAAAAAGAAATTTAAGGGGCTCCTGGGAGGCTCAGTCAGTTAAGGGGCCGACTTCGGCTCAGGTCATGATCTTGCAGTCTGTGAGTTTGAGCCCCGCGTCGGGCTCTGTGTTGACAGCTCAGAGCCTGGAGCCTGCTTCGGATTCTGTGTCTCCCTCTCTCTCTGCCCCTCCCCTGCTCAAGTTCTGTCTCTCTCTGTCTCAAAAATAAATAAACGTTTTAAAACATTTTTTAAAAAGAAAAAGAAATAAAGAAAAAAACAGTTCATGGGTTAGTAAGCCTGTAATGAATATGATATTATGTTACACACATACAGCATTGCTGACAACAAAACAAATGGAAATAAACAAACAACATCACCAGTTCACATGCATACAATTAGTACAAATTCCAACGTTAACCTGTGTACCAAGGATGTGGGGAACTGAAGACTCTCTTCCCGGGTTAGTGTGGGTGTGATTGGCTTACCCACGTCAGGGGACAATATGGCCACTACATATGAAGATTCCTGAAAGCCATGATCCAGAAACTTGGTTCCTCACTTTCTGTTCATAGCAACAGGGAAATTCATAGCAAACAAGAACATGGCCCAGGTATGTTTGTGGCAGCATTTCCAGTGGAAGGAAAATATTAGAAACAACATAAATGCCCATGATAGGATCAGAGAGAAAAACCAAAAGTCCAGTCTGTTGGCCCAAGTATATGGCAAACAGTGGTGAAACAGAATGAACTACAGATATATGTGTGAAAGGGAGATTCTTCAGAAACAGTTGAGAGTAAAGTCATGATACAGAATTAAACAGTCTATGGTGTGTATGAATATCTTGCACTTGCAGAAAGTAATATGTAGTTTTTAAAATATGTACATATATGTCAAATTATCTTAAATGCTTGGAAATGAGACTTATCATAATGTTGATATCAGATGTATGGTAAAATAAAAACAGATAAAAATGAAATTAAAATGCAAAGGAAAAGAAACAGGAAATAATCTCTTTATATCTTCAGAGGGGGCTGGTGATTAGTCAAAGTTGATTGTCTCCAGCTGATGAGGTGAGCTCCAAAGCTTGAGCGGGGCCTCCTCCGGCAATAAAAAGTCCAGCTGGAGGGGGAAGCTTCCGCTCAGCCTCATCCTGTCTCACTTATCCTGGAAGCCCAATAGGTCCCGTGGAATTTGCTCAGCATCCAAAATCTGAGCTGATAAGGACAGCTGAGCCATTATCATCCTCCTCAGACCTTTTGATCTTTCCTCCTTGTGTCCTTCTTTAAAATGGGTTATAAGTTGAAATTTAATTAAAAACTTAAAAAAGTGTTTATATAAAAAATAAAATGGGTTGTGGATATGACTATTGATTGTATCACGATGTTCCAGACACTTAGCAGGTTATATGTCTGTGTCCCCTCTAGAAAACCCAATTCCCAAATCAAAACGCATGTCCTGATAGTAACCTTTGAAAACTGCCAGTGATTGATGCTGCCTCACTGACCACTCTCCTCTTTGACCCACAGATAATGTGCAAGAACTGTTGTCAGATCTTTGGACACATGGTGAGGACCAGGAGGTGTCCCGTGAAGGGCAGGGCTGGGGCCCTTGTCTCCCAGCCCTCAGCCTCCATGGAGGAAAAGAACCTGGAACTAAGAAGGAAGCCTCAGTTACCTCAGACCCCAGGCCTTTTGGCAAGACTGACAGAAGCAAAAAAGGCAAAGGTGAGGAATCTGGATGGTTGAAGTCATTCTTAAAATGGGGGTCCAAGGACACTGAAATTCCGATGTCTTTTTCTTTGTTCTTCATGCACAGTCGTCTCCAGGCTCAGACAGAGCAATTCATGAGAAATATACAAAGAGCTCAGTATTTTTCAGGGTTCCTCACTCTTGAGCACAAAATATATATAATAATAATATATGTTATATACAATATAATATGAAACATATAAAAATTCAAACCTTGTATATGTAAATATATATTATATATTTTATATGTATATAAATATATTAAAATATATAACATATACATATTTTAAAAAGATTTTTATCTTCAAGTTATCTCTACACCTAACATGGGGCTTGAACTCACAACCCTGAGATCAAGAATTGCATGCTCTACTGACTGAGCCAGCCTGATGCCCATATAACATATATGTTTTAAATTTTATAATATAAATGTAAATATATGTTAAATATTTTTATGTTATATATAACAGATATATTTTAACATAATATTTAGATGTTTATGTATTATTATATTGCATATTATAATTTCTTATAAAATTTAAAAAATATGTATGCTAAAATTTATTTATTTTTTCTATCTTGGAGAATGTTCCATGTGCACTCAAGAAGAAAGTATATTCTGCTGCTTTAGGGTGAATAGTTCTAAATATATCTGTCAAGTCCATCTCATCCAGTGTATCATTTAGGGCCATTGTTTCTTTATTGACTTTCTGTCTAGATGATCTGTCCATTGCTGTAAGTGGAGTATTAAAGTCCTCTGCAATTATCACATTCTTACCAATAAGATTGCTTATGTTGTGATTAATTGTTTTATATATTTGGATGTCTCCAAATTCAGTGCATAGACACTTATAATTGTTAGCTCTTCCTGTTGGATAGACCCCATAATTATTATATAATGCCCTTCTTCATCTCTTGTTACAGCCTTTAATTTAAAGTCTAGTGTGTTTGCTGGAGTCTGGCTCTGGCCGGGTCCAGGGGTCCCTGAAGGATGGTCGGTGTCGGTGAGGGAGGGATGAGAGAGGCGTGAGATTCTTTCCGGTCATCAGCCAGGCCTCTTCACACTGCCTGAGACTCAACTTTATTTTATGATTTAGTATTTGGGAGATGGCACAGAAGTGGCATTCTGATGATAAATCCTTTTATCAGTAAAGATTCTCCAGAACATTGATATGCAAAAGGTGGGGAACAGCCCAGAGGTGGCATTAGCATAGTAAAGGCAAAAGTTAGTTCTTTGTGAGTAGGGGTCAATAGCCTGTTTATCACTTAATGGGAGGTATTAAGAAAAACCGGTCTTTCAGGAACGCAGTGTGGCTCCCATAACCACAAAAGTAGTTCCTACAGTAAGTTCCTTCACAAAGTGCAATCAGCATATCAAAGCCAGAATGAATCATTCCAAATACCAATCAACAAGGTGACTTGGGGGTCGGTACTCAAGCTGAAACAATTGGGTGGGGGTGGATATCAGGGTCATCATCTGACCTGACAGTAAGAGTCCGTGCAACTTACCTTAACCTCATAAGGAGTTCTTACTCAACCTATGAGTTCAGAAAACGGCCCCCAACATTTGTCTGATATAAGTATGGCTACTCCAGCTTTCTTTTGGCCTCTGGTAACATAATAGATAGTTCTCCATCCCCTCACTTTCAATCCAAAGGTGTCCTCAGCTCTAAAATGGGTCTCTTGTAGACAGCAAACAGATGGGTCATGTTTTGTTTTTGGGTTTTTTTTTTATCCATTATGAAACCCATGTCTTTTGATTGGAACATTTAGTCCATTTATAATCAGTGTTATTGAAAGATATGGGTTTAGAGTCATTGTGTTATCCATAGGTTTCATGCTTGTAGTGATGTCTCTGGTACTTTGTGGTCCGTTAAATTTTCTCTTTTTTTAGGGACGCCTGGGTGGCTCAGTCGGTTAAGTGTCCTACTTCTGCTCAGGTCATGATCTCACAGTTGGTGGGTTCAAGCCCCTCTTTGGGCTCTGTGCTAACTGCCAACTCAGAGCCTGGAGCCTGTTTCAGATTCTGTATCTCCCTCTCTCTCTGACCCTCCCCTACTCATGCTGTCTCTCTCTCAGAAATTAGTAAAACACTTAAAATATTTTTTCTCTTTTTTTAAAGTTTATTTATTTTTGAGAGAGAGCATGCATGTGAGCAGGGGAGGGGCAAAGTGAGAGGGACAGGGAGAATCCCAAGCAGGCTCCATGCTGTCTGCACGGAGCCCGACACAGGGCTCAGTCTCACAGGGCTCAATCTCACGAACTATGAGATCATGAGATCGTGACCTGGGCCAAAATCAAGAGTCAGACACTTAATCAACTGAGTCACCCAGGATCCCCTATATGTTAAAATATCTTAAATGCTTGGGAAAGACAAACATTTACTCATTGTAGTCCTGGAAGATCATCTGGAAAGAAATGTAAAAGGAAATCTTGAAACTGCGTACAGCAGCCAGGATAGCAAAAGAGCCTTAATGAAAGTACCCCATTTCTTTATTGTACCTCAAGACTCCATGGGGGGCTATCTGGGGTTGAGGATTGGATCTGACATGAGGGAAGAAGAATCTTTGGCAAAGTTCATAGCACCTTCAATGCCCCTCTCACCCCAAAGCACAAGATAGGACTATGCCTTTGCTTCCCAGTTGCCAGGTACGGACAGGAAATTGAGGTATGTCCAGACACTTAATATAGGTTCTTCCATAAGCAAGAAGAGATGCAGACAATGATGATTCTACTCCAGGAGATTCCCAGGAGACTTCCAGAGGAGCAACAACAAGGAAGGAAATAACAGACTTTTGTAACTCTGAGGCTGTTTCCCTCTCTGTTGCTCTGCTGCTCTTCATGGGTCTCCTGATTTACTTTATTTCTATGTCCCTCATGTAGGGGGGTTATCCTTAAAATCCAGGATGACCAAAGAGATTCCTGATATATATGTACTTTTCTTTGTTTTTGTGCTATTTTTCCATGTCCACCAGTGACAGCTGTGGAGGATATTACTAAGTACATGTTCAAGTGTCTTCCAATGACTAGAATCTTATATGCAAGAATATGCATCTATTAATTTTGATAAAGATTCCCTAATTGTTTCTCAAAAAGTCACTGGCCACTGATTTTCCCTACGTGCATGTATGAGATGGTGTGCTTCTACTGATCTCAGAAAGAGAACATATTAGTAAACTTTTAACTTAACAAACCCATGGTCACACAACAAGCATATGATAATTTGTAATTGGTTTTCTCTGACCACTACTGAGGATGAATACCACTTTTTAAATTTTAATCTTTTATTTTAGAGAGAGAGACTGAGTGGGAAAGAGAGGCAGAGAGAAAGAGGAAGTAAAGAGATAGAGAGAGAGAGAGAGAGAGAGAGAGAGAGAATCTTAAGCAGGCTCCATGCTCAGCTCAGAACCTAACACAGGACTTGATCCCTTGACCCCAGGATTATGACCTGAGCCAAAATCAAGAGACGGCCACTCAAATCAACTGAGCCACCTAGGTGACCCTCAAGGATGGATGCCTCTTTATATGTGAAATGACCATTTGCATTTCTTTTACTGTGAAATGTTCCCATAGGTTCAATGTCTTTTTACTCTTCATTGAGAGTAAAATATATTTTATTTGAATGGTGTTTTTCTACAGCATCCTACCAGGCTAATGCCCATCTACATATACAAGAATAGATCTGACCTGTCAAGAAACCTGAGATGACATCTACCCATGTGGATCCATCCAGCCTTCCATCTAAAGACTTGAACTGAAGGGGCACCTAGGTGGCTCAGTCAGTTGAGCAACCAACTGTTAGTTTTGGCTCAGGTCATGATATCACAGGGTCTTGGGTTCAAGCCCCACATCATGCTCATCGCTGACAGCACAGAGCCTGCTTGGGATTTTCTCTCTCTCTCCTCATTCTCTTTCCCTCCCCCACTCACACTTTCTCTTTCTCTCTCAAAATAAATAAAGGAAAAAATATATAAAGACTTGAACTTAATTCCCTCTTACCTCATGGAACAGCCTTAGAATGGGAGGTGGACTTATTGATGCATCCTGTGCTGCACCCAAGCACTTTTGCCTGGACCCCACTTTCATTGCCATGCTGGCAGTCATAATGTTCACAAGGTTTGCAGTGCCCAGGAGGAATATTCCAAGTAAAAAAATAGAGGGACACCTGGGTGGTTCAGTCAGTTAAGCATCGACTCTTTAAAAACATTTTTAATGTTTATCTATATTTGAGAGAGAGAGCATGAACAAGGGAGGAGCAGAGAGAGAGGGAGACACAGAATCCAAAGTGGGCTCCAGGCTCTGAGTTGTCAGCACAGAGCCTGATGTGGGGCTTGAATTCACACACCCCTGAGATCATGACCTTAGCTGAAGTTAGATGTTAAACTGACTGAGCCACCCAGCTGTCCCTCCTCTGCCTCTTTTAAAATTAGATTATTATTATATTTGGTTGAGTTGTCTGAGTTTGCTATATATTTTGAACATTAGCCCCTTATTAGATTTATCATTTACAAATATCTTCTCCCAATCAGTAGGTTCCCTGATGGGATTTTTTAAATCGCCACACACTCACTTTTTTTTTCATCAGTGATAACAGGTTTTTGTGCTCTCTTTTGTCTCAACCCAGGTCCCTTTGTCCATTTCTAGTTCAAATGCCTTAAATATGAAAATATCCTTCCATGTCATCCTATTTTGAAGATTACTATCTCCCTAAGGCTGTAACCTACAAGTTTTATAACTTAGCCCAAGTTCCTAACTGAACCTGAATTTGCACTCCACCATCACACCATGCTACTTCCTTGTTACTTGAAGACATTTCTTTTCCTCACTTTATTGAATGGTGGTCTCACATGTTAACTTCTCTTGCAACTTTTCCAACAATTCCAACCTTAGATAATTTCTAGATGTATTTAATACGTCAAGTTACAAATTACAACACTCAAAGACTTCCTCACAATCTCTAGATTGTTTCAGGAACAATTTTCTCATTGCACAGATTCCAAACTACTTCACTGGAAGTGTGAATAAAATTTCAATTATATAAGTATTTTCATAATAATTACATTAATGTTTCATTTACATTTACTATTACTACTGGTTATTACTTATTGGGACAGAAGCTCATTCTGGCTTGCTGACCACTCTCCTGGGATGTGATTGTTGTGCCATGATGCTGGCAGCTCAGGGGGTGAATGAGTAAACAACTGTACACTGTGCAAAAACATACAATTTACACATTTGTTATGAGTTGCTTGGGTGTGGTGTTTCTCATCCAGACAAGGTAGAACGTGGACACACTGGAGTCATGGTTCATGAGAACAAAGGGGCAGGCTGTTGGGAAACATCCATTCATCATGACAGAGACCTTCATCAGCAACCAGCTGGGATTATCAGAAACAGCAATAGAAACTTGACAGATGGAGGAGAGGGATTAGAAAGACCCAAAGGTGCTCACCAGGATTAGGATGCTCTGGGTGGCTTTGGACTCAGCAGAGGATCTGGGGGAGATATTAGTCCTGTGAATGTGCTGGACCCTCTGCTTGTGCCTGTACAGGATGAAGACCATGTAGCTACTGGCCCAGAGCATGAGCCCCAAACATAACACATCAGGGAAAGATAACAATACTGCATATAGCAATTGTGTGATTTTGTTATGATGTATCCCAGAACAGTATTCCAAATCCTTTCTCATTGAGAGGCTCATGTTGCTCCATTTGCCAGTCATATGAATAGGAAAAATTATATTTACCAGCATGTAGAGCATCCAGCACAGGAATATAGACAAGTCAATATACTTGAGAGCTTTCCTTTTAAGTTTTGTCCACCTAGAGTTGTGGGGACTGATCATGACGGCCTGGAAGACACTTTAGAGTCAGATTCTGCCTATGGACACACCCCTGTTTATTCTGTGAAGATGGAAAAGAAGTTTGCATACAAAATGATTTGGAAAGTTGTTCCACCCAAAAGCTACCATCGTCTGGGGGACTCCTTTACAGAGGAGGGATAAGGAGTTGGCTGCAATCAAGTATTTAACAATCAAATCTATGGGCTTCAACCTGCACCCAGGGAAGGAGAGGAAGAGATAATGGTAAAGAAGAGAGGAATTCCCCTAGGTTCCAACCATGGTCTGGGTTAAGAAGATCACTCCTATGACCAAATCCCTGGAGGCCATTCTGCCAGTTTCCAGTCACTGAAATTTATCTTCAGAACCAGAGGATCCTGTGTGGGAATATGAAGTGTGGGCTTCATGCACCATGTCAACTAAAATCTAATATTCTCCACTTATCATTAGTTTTTCCTTAGAAATGGTGCTGAGAAAACCGGATATCCATGTGTCAAAGGGTGAAATTAGACCCGTATGTTATCCCATACACAAAAAATCAAAACAGATAAAAGACTTAAACATAAGATGTAAATTATGAAGTACTTTACTTTATGAAGTAAAATCACTTCAGGAAAACATAGAGGAAAATCTTCTTGACATTGGTTTTGGAAATGATTTCCTGTATCTGACATCAACAGCACAGGCAGCAAAACAAAAGAAATACAAGTGGGATTATGTAAAACTAACAAGTTTCTGCAGAGCAAAGGAAATAATCACTAAAGTGAAAAGGCAATCTATGGAATAGGACAAAATATTAGCAAAGGATTCATCTGACAAGGGATAATATACAAAATATTAAGAATCTCCAACAAATCAATAGAAGCAACCACCAAATTAACAAATTAACAAATTGGCAAATTATGAAATGACATTTCTCCTAAGAACATACAATTGGTCAACAAGTTTATGAAAAGGATCATCACAGAAATGCAGATCAAATCCACAATGAGATGTTATCTCACATCTGTTAGAAAGACTGGTATCCCCCAAGCCCCAAAAATAACAAGTGTTGGTGAGGATGTGGGAAATTGAAATCCTTATACACTATTGGTAAAAATGTAGAATATTGCAGCCACCATGAAAAAAGTATAGAGCTTTCTCAAAAAATATAATAGAACTATCTCATTATCCAGAAATCCCACTTCCTGGTATATATCCAACAGAATTGTAATTAAGGTCTCAAAGAGGTATCTGTATGCCCATGTTCATTACAGCATCATTCACAATAGCCAAGTCATGGAAACAATTCAAATACTCATTGACTATGAATGAAACAAGAAAATGGAGTATACATATGTATATATATATATACAATGGGATATTATCTAAGCTTCAAAAAGAAGGAACTCCTACATGGAAGACATTATGGTAAGTGAAATAAGTGAGTCACAGAAGGAAAAATACCATATGGTTTCATTTACATGCGGAACCTAAAATAGTCAAATCCAAAGAAGCAGAGAATAGAATAGTGGTTGCCAGGGTCTGGAGGCAGGGGGAATGAGGAAGTTTTCAATGTGTGTAAAGTTTCAGTTATACAAGATGAATGAGTTGTAGAGATCTGTTGTAAAATATAGTGACTATAGTTCATAGTACGGTTTTGTGCACTTTAATTATGAAAAGACCATATATTTTATGTTAAGTGCTGTGACTAAACACACACACACACAACGACACAATGAATGTTTCGGAAGTGATGGATATTTTAGTACCTTGATTGTGGTGATGGTATCACAGAGGTATGCAGATTTCCAAATTCATCAAAATATATACATTAAATATGTGCAATTTTTGGTATATCGATTATATATCAATAAAGCTTAACAAGAGAAATATTAATATTTAAAGAGACTTTCAAGGGTGGAGTGTGTAACATTTTTTTAAAAAATGTTTATTCATTTTTCAGAGAGAGTGAGCAGGGGAGGGACAGAGAGAGAGAGAGAGGGACAAAGGATCCAAAGCAAGCTCTGTGCTAACAGCAGTAAACCTGATACAGGGCTTGAATTCAAGAACCATGAGATCATGACCTGAACCAAAGTCAGATGCTCAACTAACTGAGCACCTCAGGTGCCCCAAGAGTTGACTGTATAACCTTTCAAGCAAATAACAATGTATGAGTCATTGCTGAGAGTTTCATATATGTTGAAATTTGGTTTTTAAATAAAACTATGAGTCATCACTACTATTACTTTCATTTTAAAGTCAAGGAGAATAAAGAGACAGGATAGGTAATTTGCCTAAATTCATAACCTGCTTGGGACAAAGTGTGGACTTGCATCTGGCTGAATTGTTTGCAGAGACAGTGCATTTAACTGCTATACTATGCTAAGTAAGCTAGATAGCTGTGTACTTTGAATAATCTATATATACAGTCTGGGTTTTAGCTTTGCCTTTTAATTTTAGCTTGATAGTATGTTACTTTATAATTTTTGTTGTAATAACTTTCGTGTTGTATAAAGATTTATTCTGTAGGCCAAAATCAAAATGAATAAAGCTTTAGAGATTTAAGAAAATGTAGATGCAAGGATTGCCATTTCCTGTTACAGGAACCTGTCCTTTGACAAATTGAATGGAATGAATGAAAGCAAGAATGGCTCACTAGTAGAATGGAAACAAAAAGATAAAAACCTTTGGGGAATTTGCCTTTATGTCAAGAACAAAAGTATAAGGAAACCTATCATCATTTCATGTCTTGCCCTCAAGTATGGGGCATGGAATTCTAATATGTGATAAAATAGTGTAAGGTAAATACAAAGTAATTTTAGATCATCTGCTTATTTATTAATACCAGGTTACAAACTATTAACCATGTGGTAAGTTCTCTGAAATATATTAAAATATGACATATGCAAATTAAAAACCCTAATACAGGAATATTGTGTGGTTTGTCAACTGATGTTATAGAATTTGCAACTGATATCAGAGAAAATACTACAGGATATTTGTGAGCCTAACAGCTACTCTCTGAAACACATTATTGCAGAATTATCTTTTCCTTACATGCTATTTTCAAAAGCTTAAAAAGAAAACAGTCTCACCATCATCCACAGACCACGATGTTTTCAGTAGAGATACTATTGTCTCCATTAAGCACATCATACTCAGAGTTAGAGAAAACCTTTCTATTCTGGCAGATGTCATTGGGGTATCTTGTTCCTTCATAAGATTACTTGATTCCTACAGATTTTTTTTTATCCTAGTCCTTATTATAAGCATGGAGGGATTACAGGCACACCTCTAGTAATCCTACAAGTTTGTCTATGATTCTTGTAAAGTAGGCTGAAAGCAATTGCTTTTAGATCTACGGGCCCTCATTACCTGAAAGATCAGGATTCATTTTCACTGGATTAAATTCCCACAATCATTGTCTTTGTGGATTACACTAAATCATACCAGAACCCAGGAGGCATTGGGGTAAAGTCTAGGACCCCATCTCTCTTTAAAAGCTCAGCTTATGTTTGTGTGGCTTTGGCACTGGATCAATTTCAAACCGAGAATAACCCCTTTTTTATATATAATCACTTACCCACATTTACTCCTGATAGTCATCTATACGTTATGTACTTGCTTCTCAGACTGAAATGGAAAATATTCCCCCAGAAACATCCCTTTGTCTGGAGGGTGAGCTCAATGCAAGGTCATGAGGGCTAGTGCATGTGGGAGGGAGGCAGCCATAGAATCCTGTGATATGGGGCAGTGATAATGACCTCCCCTCCCTTCAGAATTGCAACTATCATTTCACCTTGACTGGCAATGACAGCTCAGGCTGGGGAGCTGAGAACATTTATGAAGATCTTGTTTTGTGAAGTTGATAATTACCACAACCAATTATCAATTTCCAGTTATTATCTACAAAGGGCCCATTGAATGACTGGTAGAGGCTGTTTTCCACTCCTGAAGGCAGACAGGTCTCACGTGGATGGGA
>NW_024082219.1:261906-280751 GCF_003009895.1 Hyaena hyaena | reverse complement strand
AGCCACCCAGGCGCCCCCTCTTTCATTTTTTTAATAGCTGGGCCATGCTCCACTCTTGGGCATTTAAACTGTTCCCAGATTTTCATCATTACAAATATAATGATATGTATTCCCCAGTGTGCTTATGAGTTTCTCTAGGGGAGATATGGAAAACTATAATTATAATGTTGTTGGCAACCGCAATTTTTATTTTTAATAAATAATGCTTAATTGTACTTTTAAGTGATTTTATCAGTTTTTTTTTTGCTGTCCGAGAAATGTATGAGATTACTTATAAACCAACACGCTTACCAGTACCTGATATTAACACTTCAATTATTAACAATCACATTAGTAGAAATTACACAATTTAAGTGTACACTTTCCTAATAACTAGGGAGTTTGAACATCTTTTTCTGTTTATTTAGTAGTATTCATATTTCTTATTCTGAAAGACCTCTTTTTTTTTTAATTTATTTTGAGACAGGGAGAGAGAAAGAAAGAGAGCAGGGAAGGGACAGAGGGAGAGGGAGAGAGAGAATCCCAAACAGGCTCTGCACTTTCAACACAGAGCCTGACACGGGGCTCAATCACACAAACAGTGAGATTATGACCTGAGACAAAATGAAGAACATGACGCTTAACTGACTGTCCCACCTAGGTACCCCTCTTTGAAAGACCTTTTATTACCTTGTGAATATTTTTGTGTTTGTTTTGTTTTGTTTTATTCACTGCTCTGCAGTTGCTGTTTTGCATATTTTAGATAAGAATCTGTAATGCTCTGTGTTTTTCTTATCCAACTTGATAAACCAACACAGACATACTTAAGAAAAATTTTAATTTATTGGGAGATTATCATGTATAACAATCTACTGAAAGACCAGGACTTGAAAGTAGGCTGAAACCAAAAGAATACTGGAGTCCCTGTCAACAGTAATCAGAGCAAAGGTCAAGCAGCAGCCCAGACTGACCTTTCGCTTCTACCATTGCTGCTACAATAATTATAAACTCCAACTGTCTCCATATCCTTGCATCATTTGCAACAGATTCAAATTCCTTAGAAAACACATACAAATGGCTAAGCAAAAGCAATATGCCCACCCTCTGGTTATACTGGGTCATGAAGAGGAAGGATCTTGACTTTCAACTTCAATAGTTTTAGTCAGAATTACTGCAATATCAGGCACCCCTTAAGGTTATAAATATTGTTGAATGTCCCCAATATGAGATGAGTGTCCATTTAGGAGGTAAGGTTGGAAGGAGATGTTGGAGAAATTAAACAATGCTGCCAACAACAACAACAACAAAGACATTCTGTACCAATATGGCAGAGATAAATTTATTATTGAGTAAGCATTAACAGATTTACATGCATGTAAGGTAGCATGAAAGTGACTGCAAAGTATAGACAATGTTTTTATACAAATTTATACAATAAAAGAAGAACAATTAAAACTTCTCTAACCTTCTTTAAAAACAAAGAGATGCATCTTGTGACTTTCTCCTGTATATCTTATGAGAGAATCTTGCATTAATTTCAGAAATATGTGTTTATAGTTCTGATGATCAGAAAGCCTGTGACAATGCATTATAAAATGAAAAGTTTAGATTTCTTATGTGGCCTATTAGGTTTTCAATGAGATTCTCTAAGAATAAGGGGTAAATACAAATGGTATCTTTGCCCTTTATATACATATTTTTCAAATCTTCATTAAATTATAGTTACTTAACATATAGTGTAATATTGGTTTCAACCATAGAATTTAGTGTTCCATCACTTACATATAACACCCAGTACTAACCACAACAAGTGACCTCCTAAATAGTCATCACTCAGTTAGCCCGTCATCCACCCACCTGTTTCCATCAACTCTCAGTTTGCTCTCTGTCATTAAGAGTATGTCATGGCTTGCTTTCCTCTCTTTTTTCCCCTTCCTCTATGTTCATCTGTTTTGTTTCTTAAATTCCATATATCAGTAAAATCATGTGGTATTTGCTTTTCTCTGACTGACTTATTTCACTTAGCATAATACACTACCTCCATCCACCTCCTTGCAAATGGTAAGATTTCATTCTTTCTTACGACTAATATTCAGTTCTGTGTATATACCACATCTTTTTTTATCCATTCATCTGTCGATGGACATTTGGGCTCTTTCCATAATTTGGCTACTGTTGATAATGCTGACATAAACATCAGGATACATGTGCTTCTTTGAATCAGTGTTTTTGCATCATTTCGGTAAATACTTCATAGTGCAATTGCTGGGTCACAAGGTGGTTCTACTTTTAATTTTTTTGATGAATCTCCATACTGTTTTCCAAAGTGGCTGCACCAGTTTGCATTCCCACCAACAGCGTAAGAGGGCTCCCCTTTCTCCACATTCTTGCCAACATCTACTTGTCCCTATGTTGTTAATTTAGCCTTTCTGACAGGCATGAAGTGCTATTTAATTGTGGTTTTAATTTTTTTCCCTCAGGTAGTGAGTGATGTTGAGCATCTTGTCATGTCTTTGTTGCCCATCTGGATGCCTTCTTTGGAAAAATGTCTATTCATGTCTTCTGCCCATTTCTTCACTGGATTATTTTAGGGGGGGTTGTGCTTGATAAGTTTTTGTAGATTGTTGATACTAACCCTTTATCAGATATATCATTTGCAAATATCTTCTCCCATTCCATAGTTTGCTTTTCAGTTTTGTGTTGTTTCGTTGTTGTTGTTGTTGTTGTGCAGAAACTTTTTGTGTTGTTGAGGTCCCAACAGTTCATTTTTGCTTTTATTCCCTTGCCTCCAGAGATATGTCTAGTAAGCAGTTCCTAAGGTCATGGTCATGAATTCAAAACCTTTGCTTCTTTTTTATGTTTTTTTTTGTTTGTTTCTTTTTTGCTTTTTGAGAGGGACAGAGTGCAAGCATGGGAGGTGCAGAGAGAGGGAGACAGAGAACTTGAAGCAGTCTCAAGGCCCTGAGGTGTCAGCACACAGCCCAGCATGGGGTTCGAACTCATGGACCATGAGATCATGACCTAAGCTGAAGTCAGTCACTCAACAGACTGAGACACCACAGGCCTCCAAAACCTTTGCCTTTTATAAATACGGAAGTCATTATAATTTGTTCTCACAGATTACATCTAATAGTGTAAAAATTATTCACTACATAACACTTCATGTTTTTTCTCCCAGTCTTCTAATATGGAATCTTTCATCATACATATGTTTATAATTTTGACATTCTCAAATGTATCAATTTTTGAAATTTGTCTTTTTCTTTAATTTGCTTTTCTTTTTGTGTGTATTTTATCTAGCCTTCCCTATTTCAAGGTCATAAACATATCTCTGATATGTTTAAAAAATACCTATAACATTTTATGATTTATATATATTACATTGTTATATACTATATATATATTAATATGTACTAATGTTAATTAAAATTATTTTTGTGGATAGTACCATGAATAAGTTATATTAAAAGCATTTAAAAATTGCTTCCTCATCCTCCTTTTCTCTTCCCTTTCCTTCCTAAACAATTTAGTCCTAAAACCGTTATGTGGGCCTGAGTATAGAGAAGATACTGACAGCAAAGGCAGATTGGTTTCTGAGGCACTGATCAAATAAGTAAATGTTTAGCATAATAAAAATAAGTTTCTTGCTATTAGAAAAATAAATTACAAATATGGAATGAGATAAAACTACAATAACCCTGTGTTATTGGGTTGTAGTTGGAGGTATCAATATAAGCTCTTATTTTCCAAGATGATAGATAGATAGATAGATAGATAGATGATAGATAGATAGATAGATAGATAGATGTATATATACATACCTATGTTACTAAATCTGTCTCTTGAGAGGGTCTAGAAACTGTAATATCAAAAGCAGTAGCATGCCTTGTATTCAAACAATTGTTTCTAAGTACTATTCTACAATAAAAGTTACCTAGGGTACTTGGAGAAGGTGATTAATTCTAGGGTTGAGGCTGCAAAGAAAAAAAATGCAATATGAGCCTGGAACATCTTGTAGTGACATAAAGCAAAAAAAAAAAAAAAAGCTCAAAGGAGGCTGGGGACATGTCAAAAAATAATGAAGCTAGCCTTAGTGAGCACCCACTATTTATATTTAAAATAATTTGAGCATATGGAGTGTCTGGGTGGCTCGTTCAGTTAAGCGTCCGACTCTTGATTTAGGGTCAGGTCATGGTCTCATGGTCCATGAGTTTGAGTCCCATGTCATGCTGTGCTAACAGTGCAGAGCTTGCTTGGGATCCTCTCTCTTCGTCTTTCTCCGCATCTCTCTCTCTCTCTCTTAAAATAAATAAAATTTAAAAAGAAAATAAAATAATTTGAACAGAAATTGTTAGTAGCAATGGCTTATAATCTGTTGTATACAACAGGAAACATGGGTACATACTAATATAAATAAATGGATGAATAAATTGGAGGTTTGATAAGAAATGAGGTATTTACATAATCTCAAAATCCTTTCCTCACAAAATAATTTTTATGGTTTATAAGCATGGCACACATGCTTATCACTTAAATGGTTAAGTGAACATTATCAATCATGAGACAAATTCAAATCAGTCACTTCTGATTGGATGAGGTGAGAATAAAACATACTTTTGTGATAGTTCTACAAAAGATGCATGAACAGAAATTAATGAATCAAGTCAGAAATGAATCAAGTCAGAAAAAGCCAAATCGAGGCATACTTTACAAAACAAACGGCCTTTAATCTTTAAAAAATTTAATTCCAGTGCAGTTAACATTTAGGGTTATATTAGTTTCAAGTATATAATAAAGTGATTCAACGGCTCCATATTTTACTCAGTGCTCATCAAGGTAAGTGTAGTCTTTTTTGTTTGTTTGCTTTTTTAATGTTTATTTAACAGAGTCCAATGTGGGCTCAAACCCACAAACTGCAAGATCCTGACCTGAGCGGAAGTAAGACACTCAACCGACTGAGCCACCCAGGCGCCCTAAGGTAAGTGTAGTCTTAATCCTCTTAACTATTTTTCCCATTCCTCCACCCACTTCCCCTCTAGTAACTATCTGTTTATTCTCTATAGTTAAGAGAGTTTTTGGTTTGTCTCTGCGTTTTGTTTTCCCTTTGTTAATTCGTTTTGTTTCTTAAATTTAATATATGAGTGAAATCATATGATATTTGTCTTTTCTGACTGACTTATTTTCCTTAGCATAATACCTCTAGCTCCACCCACGTCATTGCAAATGGAAAGATTTTATTCTTTTTTTATGGAAGACTATATTCCAGTGTGTGTGTGTGTGTGTGTGTGTATTTATATACCACATCTTCTTTATCCATTCATCTATTAATGGACAATTAAGATACTTTCATAATTTGTCTATTTTTAAAAATGTTACAGTAAACATGGTTTTCATATATCCTCTTTAAATTAGTGTCTTTGTATTATTTGGGTAAATACCTAGTTATGTGATTGCTGTATCATAGTGCAGCTCTATCCTTTTTTTTTTTTTTTTGAGGAACCTCAAACTTTTTCCCACAGTGACTGCACCAGTTTCCATTCCCACCAACAGTGCATAAGGTTCTTTTTTCTCTACATCCTCACCAGCAATTGTGTCTTTTGTTGTTGATTTTAGCCATTCTGACATGCGTGAGGTGATATCTCAATGTAGTTTTGATTTGCTTGCATTAATCTGATGAGTGATGTTGAGCATTTTTTCATGCGTCTGTTTGCCATCTGGGATGTGTTCTTTGGAGAAATGTCTGTTAAAGTCTTTTGCTAATTTTTAAATTAGATTATTTTTGTTTTGAGTGTTGAGTTTTATAAGTTCTTTATATATTTTAGATACTAACTCTTTATTGGATATGTCATTTGCAAATATCACCTTCCCTTCAGTATGTTGTCTTTCTCTTTCTGTTAGTTGCTTTCTTTGCTGTGCATAGGTTTTTAAAAATTTTGATGTAGTCCCAATAGTTCATTTTTGCTTTGATTCCCTTGTATCAGGACACATGTCTAGAAAGATGTTACAGCCAATGTCAGAGGAATTAAATCCTGTGATCTCTTCTAGGATTTTTATGGGTTCATGTCCTACATTACGTCTTTAATCCATGTTGAGTTTATTTTTGTGTCCGATGTAAGAAAGTGGTCTAGTTTCATCTTTGTATGTAGTTGTCTAGTTTTCTCAGCACCATTTGTTGAAGAGACTCTCTTTTTCCCATTGCACTTTCTTTCTTTCTTTTTCTTTTTCAAGTTTGCTTTGACTATTCAAAGACTTTTGTGTTTCAACACAAGCTTGAGGATTACTTATTCTAGTTCTGTTGAAATGGGTGTTGGTCTTTTGAAATAGATTGCAAGGAACGTGTAGATTGCTCTTGGTAGTACAGACATTTTAACAATATTTTTCTACGCCCATGAACATGCAATACCATTCCATTTTTTGTGTCCTTTTCAAGTTCTGTCATCAGTGTTTTATCATTTTCAGAGTACAGCCCTTTCACCTCTTCGGTCAGGTTAGATATCTTATTATTTTAGGTTCAATTGTAAGCGATAGTGTTTTCTTAATTTCTCTTTCATTTGCTTCAATATTGGTGTATAGAAATGCAAAACATTTGTATACATCATTTTCATATCTCATGACTTAATTTGTTTATTAGTTCTAGCAGTATTGTGATAGAGTCTTTGGGTTTTCTATATACAGTATTATGTCATCTGCAAATAGTGAAAATTTTACTTCTTCCTTACCAGTTGGCATGCCTTTTCTTTCTTTTTCTTATCTGATCACTGTGGCTAAGTCTTCCAGTACTATGTTGAACAAAAGAAATGAGAGTGAACATCCTAGTCATGTTCCTGAACTTAGGGGGAAAGTCCTCAGTTTCTCCCCATTGATAATGATGTTAGCAGTGGGCTTTTCACAAATGGCCTCTATTATGTTGAGGTATGTTCCTTCTAAACCTACTTTGTTGAGAGTTTTTATCATGAATGGATGTTTTACTTTGCCAAATGATTTTTCTGTGTCTACTGAAATGATCCTATGGATTTTATACCTTCTCTTTTTGATGTGATGTATCACACTGGTGAATTTACTAATATTGAACCTCACTTGCATCCTGGGTATAAATCCCACTTAACTGTGGTGAATTATTTTTTTTAAATGCATCGTGGATTCTATTTGCTAGTATTTTGGTTGAGCAGTTTTGTATTTATGATCATCAGAGATATTGGCCTGTAGTTCTTTTATGACTTGTCTTTAACTGGTTTTGGTATCATGGTAATGCTGGCCTCATAGAATGAATTTGGAAGTTTTCTTCTTTTTCTATTGTTTGGAATAATTTGAGAAAAATAGGTATTAATTCTCCTTTAAATGTTTGGTGAAATTCACCATGGTCCTCACTTCTGTTTGTTGAGAGTTGTTTAATTACTCATTCAATTTCATTGCTAGTAATTAGTCTATAACGTATTTCTACCTGTTTCTATTTTTGGAAGCTATATGTTTCTAGGAATTTATCCATTTCTTGGTAGTTGTTCAAAAAACATATTTATTTTTTTATAATAGTCTCTTAAAATCTTTTGTATTTCTGTGTTCTTAGTTGTTATTTTCCCTCCTTCATCTCTGAATTATTTTACATGAATCTTCCTTCTTTTCTTCCTTTTTTTTTATGAATCTGGCTAGGGGTTTATCAATTTTCTTGATTTTTTTCAAATAACCAATTCCTGGTTTTATTGATCTGTGGTATTGTTTTTGTAGATTCTATATCTTTTATAGCTTCAACCCTCTTTAATATTCCCTTTCTTCTATTGGTTTTGGGTTTTGATTGTTGTTCTTTTACTAGTTCATTTAATTGGAAAGTTAGGATGTTTATTGGTGAATTTCCTTCCTTCCTGAGGTAAGCCTGTGTCGCTATAAACTTACCTCTTAGAACTGCCTTTGCTGCTAGCTATCCAAAGATTTTAGACCACAGTGATATTATTTTCATTTATCTCCATGTATATTTTTACTTATTCTTTGATTCATTGATTGACCCATTCATTTTTTTAATGTCTTATTTTTTTCTGAGAGAGAGAGACAGCATGAGCAGGGGAGGTTCAGAGACAGAGGGAGACACAGAATCTGAAACAGGATCCAGGCTCTGAGTTAGCTGTCAGCACAGAGCCCAAGGCGGGGCTCAAACCCACCAACCATGAGATCATGACCTGAGCTGAAGTCGGACGCTTAACCAACTGAGCCACCCAAGTGCCCCTGACCCATTCATTTTTAATAGCATGTTATTTAACCTCCATGTATTTGTACTGTTTCAATATTTTTTCCTTGTGGTTTATTTCTAGTTTTATACTTTTGTGATTAGAAATGATCCATGGTAGGGGCACCTGAATGGCTCAGTCAGTTAAGTGTCTGACTTCAGTTCGGGTCATGATTTCAAGGTTCATGAGTCCAAGCCCCCGCATCGGGCTCTTGATGTCAGTGCAGAGCCTGCTTCAGATCCTCTGTCTCCCTCTCACTCTGCCCCTTCCCAATTCGTGCCCACTCTCTCAAAAATAAATATTAAAAAAAAGAATGATTCATGGTATGATTCTGATTTGTTTTTGTTGTTGTTGTTGAGGCTTGTTTTGTGGCACTTCAAAAGGATGTTCACTTGTTGGGATGAGCACTGGGTGTTATATGTAAACCAACTTGGCAATAAACTATTTAAGAAAAGAAAAAGGATGTGTATTCTATTTTGAAATTAAATGTTCTGAATATATTTGTTAAATCCATCTGGTCCAGTGTATCATTCAAAGCCACTGTTTACTGGTTTATTTTGCTTGGGTTATTTGTCCTTTACTGTAAGTGTGGTGTTAAAATACCCTACTAATATTGTATTGGTTGTTCTTTCATGTTTATTAACTTGTTTATGGGTGATCCCATGGTGGATGCATAAATATTTACAACAGTTCTGCCTTCTTGCTGGGTTGTCCCATTTATTATTACATAGTGTTCTTTGTCTTTTGTTACAGTCTTTGTTTTATATAATTTTTTAAGGTTCTGGCTTGTTTCACCGTCATTTAAAAACTTTTAAAATGAGATGATCTCTACCAAAAACTAAATAAAACAAAACAAAAAAAGACAGAGCCAAGGAGATAGGACCATTTGACAGTTCTGTGGACACCGCTTCCTCTAGGATTCCAATTGCTCTGGCCCAGCGTGGAATGCCAATGTCAGGCCAACACCAGCTTGCAAGCCAGTGGAGCCTCAGTCTTCCTCTCCCAGGCCCTCTCTGAACTCTTGTGGCACCTGCCTCATGTTGAGCACAGGCAAGTGGACCACGTTACTGATGAAATGCCCACTGCACGCAGGAGGACAGAGGGCAACTATGAAATGGCTGTTCAGAGCAAATTAGGACCTGATGGGCAATGCGGGAAGGGGCATCCACACCGTCCTCACTCCAATACCTGGCCTCTCACCAGTAGCCCCATCGGCCATTTCTCTTCTCTTTAAAGTCTATGTGGTCCCATATACGTATTGCTACCCTGCCTCTCGACATCCATTTGCATGATACATATTTTTCAATCCCTCACTTTCAGTCTGAATGTGTCTTTAGGTCTGAAATGAGTTTCATGTAGGCAACATATAGTTGAGTCTTGTGTTTTTATGCATTCCATCACCCTATGTCTTTCCATTGTAGTGATTAGTCAATTGGCATTCAAAGTAATTATTGATAGATATGTATTTATTGCCATTTTTTTTACTTGTTTTATGGTGGGTTTTGCAGTTATTGATATTTCTGTGTCTTTCTCTTTCATGGTTTGCTGGTTTTCTTTAGTGATATAGTTGGATAATTTCTCTTCATTTTTGGCATATCTATTACAGTTTTTGATTTGTAGTTACTTATTAGGTTTGTATATAACATTGTCTGCATATAGCAGTATGTATTAAGTTGATAGTCACTTAAGTTTACATCCATTCTTTACTTCTCTCTTCCTCATATTTTAGGTATATGATATCATACTTTACGTCCTTTTATTTTTGTGAGTCTCTTGACTGATATTTACAGATATATTTATTTTTACTGCTTTTGTGCTTCCTACCTTTCTTACTCTTACTTAATATATTTCCACTCAAGGAGTCCCCTTTGGCATTTCTTGTAGTGTTGGTTTACTTGTTGTGAACTCTGTTACTTTTTGTTTGTCTGAGAAACTCTTGATCTCTTCTTTTATTCTGAATGATATCCTTGGTGGATAGAATATTCTTAGCTGTATATATATGTGTATATATATATATATTTTTTTTTTCATTTCAGCACTTTGAATACATCATGCCACTCCCTTCTGGCCTGTAAAGTTTAACTGAATGATCTCCTGATAGATTTACAGGGTTTTGCTTTTATGTAACTGTATTCTTTTCTCTTGCTGCTTTTAAAATTCTATATTACTAATTTTGCCATTTTAATTACTATATGTCTTGTTGCGGACCTTCTTGGTTTGATTTGGGGGTATCTCTGTGCCTCTTGGATCTGGACATATGTTTCTTCTCCAACTTAGGGAAATTTTCAGCTACTATTTCTTCAAATACACCCCCCCCCTTTCTTCTTCTTCTGGGATTTTTATGATGTGAATGTTATTACACTTGATGAAGTCATTAAATTCCCTAATTTATTCTAATTTTGCATATTTTTTCTCTCATCTGTTCACCTTGATTATGTTCCATTCTATTTTCCAGGTCACTGATTTATTCTTGTGCTTCCTCCCCCTTCCTATTTATTTCATTTAGTGTATTTTTAATTGCATTTAATGTGTTCTTCATCTCTTCTTGGCTCTTTATCTCTTTGTTAAGGGACTCACTGATATCCTCCACTTTTTTCCCAAGTCCAGAGAGTACCTTTGTGATTATTACTTTAAATTCTCTACCAGGCATATTACTTATATCCATTTCACTTAAGTCTCTTACTGTGGTTTTGTCCTGCTTTTTAAAAAAAATATGTATTCATCTGTATCCTCATATTTTCTAAATTTCTGTGACTGTTTCTATGTGTTATGAATGTCAACTATGTCTCCTGCTCTTAAAGGTAATTGTTTTATGAAGAAGTCCTGTAGTGCCCTACAGTGCAGTGTCCCCTATTCACCCAAACCTGGCATTTCATGGGTGTCAAGTGCGTGTTGTGTGTGGCCTAACCATTGTGTCTTGACTGCTTTCTCTATTTGCCAGTCATCTAAAGGAGGTCTCCTTGCCTGTTGTGGGCACTGTTTGGTTTCTGTGGTGTTAGTCGACCAGTCTAGAGCTGCATTGAACTTGCGTTTATTCAGACCAGATATTTGCCAGAGATGAGGTAGCACCAAAATGCTGAGTGATTTCCCTGTATTTTGTCCTGTGAAGCTTTCATTGGTGGGTGGGCCTACAATCAGACCAATTGTCTGTTTCCAGCTCACTGCTGAGGCTGCCTTCTAATTGGTGTATGTAGTTATCTTCCACTCACCTCAGGGCAGGAGTCACTTTGGAGTGGTGCTGGCCCCTGCTGGGGATGCTTGCACAATGTCACTTGTGGTCCAGGTTTGAAAGGGCTGTGGCCAAGAAAGTATTGGAGAGGATGTGCTGCTGCTACTGCTGGGACTAGGCTGGTTGGGGTGGGGCATACAGTTTTAGCAAGGTGTGAGTTGGTGGGATTGCAAAATGAGACCTGCTGCTACTACTGCCTGGGTCAGTGCTGTCTGGGGTAGATCCACAAACCATGAATGGGTGGGATGCACAATTTTAAGTAGGCATGTGTAGGTCTTCTGCAAGCCAAGAACTATCACTATGGGAGATGTAGTGTTGGTAAGGTTTGTACCAGTCTTCTGGGGAAGCAACATGAAGCACTGGGACTAAGGCAAGGGTAACTGGAAAGAGTAGATCCACTTGAAACCCAGGGAGTGGGTCTTGGTGTAAGCAAGTTACATAGTGGTTGTTGGTGCTGTGCTAGTTCCCTAAGATAATTGTGTATTTATGTTGTGGGGCAGCAGAGGGAATGGTGCCTGCCAGCTCCTTTGTTCTTGGAGAAGTCCCTTGGGGGAACCCTGCTCCTAGAGGACACATTCTGAGATCACTAAATGACTCTCCCTCTCATATAACCCAGGCATTTTTTCTTTCTTTTTTTTTCTAAACATGTTTAGTTTAGAATAATTTTTGATTTACAGAAAAGTTGCAAAGATAATAGAGGTCCTGTATATTCCTCATCCAGTTTGTTTCCTCTAATGTAATCATTACACATTACTGTAGTACATTTCACAAAACAAAGAAGCCAACACTGATACACTGCTGTGAACTGAAGTCCGGATTTTCCAGTCCTTTAATGTTCTTTTTTCTATTCCAGCATCCAGTGCAGCATACCACTGCATTTTGTTGTCATGTCTCCCTAATCTCCTGGTCTGTGGCAAGTCCTCAGTTTTTTTCTTGTTTTTTTTTTCTTTCCTTCATAGTTTATTGTCAAGTTGGTTTCCATAGAACACCCAGTGCTCATCCCAACAAGTGCCCTCCTCCATGCTCATCACCCATTTTCCCCTCTCCCCCACCCTTATCAGCTCTCAGTTTGTTCTCAGTATTCAAGAGTCTTTCATGGTTTGCCTCCCTCCCTCTCTCCAACTATTTTTTTTCCCTTTCTCCTCCCCCATGGTCCTCTGTTAAGTTTCTCCTGATCCACTTATAGGTGAAAACATATGGTATCTGTCCTTCTCTGCCTGACTTATTTCACACAGCATAACACCCTCGAGTTCCATACATGTTGCTACAAATGGCCAGATTTCATTCTTTCTCATTGCCATGTAGTATTCCATTAACCCAGGCATTTTTTCAAACTGCTTATTCTATGTTGTAACTTCGTGGGCTGTTCGTCCTGCTGTCTCTTTAAGGGTGAGGATGGCTTCTTTTTTTTTTATTTTTTATTTATTTCTGAGAGAGACACACCCACACAGCGTGAGTAGGGGAGGGTCAGAGAGAGAGGGAGACACAGAATCCGAAGTAGGCTCCAGGCTCTGAGCTGTCAGCACAGAGCCCAACGCGGGGCTCGAACCCACGAACTGTGAGATCATGACCTGAGCCAAAGTCGGGCGCTTAACCAACTGAGCCACCGAGGTGTCCCGAGGATTGCTTCTTATAGCCCTCTGTGTTCTCCCAGAGCTGAGTCTTTTGATTTTTAAATTTCCAGGCTTTAAGTCCAACTGGTTTTAAGAATTTATAAAATTAGGCCCCTCTGATTTTCAGAGTGTAATGTTATAAGGATTCACCTTCTTTGCACAAGTTCACCGGTATGAAGGCCTGTTTCTCTTCTCTCTCTACACTCATGGCTCCTTGCCTCTCACAGATGGTCTGTGGTCCCTTTTTGGTCCCTACTGCATCTTCACTCTTTCTACCCTCTTCACTGTGGTCTCTTCTCTACATTTAGTTGTGCAGTTTGTTCTGGTAGTCTTGAGATCATTTTCTGGGTTATTTACACTTATGTGAGTGCTATCTAGTTGTATCTGTGGCACAGGCGAGCTTAGGGTCCTCCTACTGTGCCATTTTTACAGGGGCTCTGGCCTTTACTCAAAAAGCATAAAGATACAAAAGTCAAAGCAAGACTGATTTTTTAAAGTTTAGTTTAAAGGAATGTAAAGGAGCACAACTTAAAACAGCATGTGGGCAGAACTTGAATAAGGTCTGATAATTAACAGTTTTAATATATAAATGCTATTTTCCTGATTGTGGTTTTTTTACTGTAATGTTAGAGGATGCCTTAGTTTTCCAGAAGTAATCAAGTATTTGCGAGTGAGGAAGCACTATATTGGTAACATTTTCAAATTGCTTAGGGGGAAAAGCTCTTTGAAATGTACTTAAAACTGCTGTGAGTTTGGTATTGCTTTAAAATTTGGAAAATTAACAATATTTTTACATTATTTATTTATTTTTTATTTTAATGTTTATTTATTTTTGAGGGAGAGAGAGAGAGAGAGAGAGAGAGAATGAACGGGGAAGGAGACACAGAATCTCTGTGCTGTCAGCACAGAGCCCGACATGGGGCTCGAACTCACAAACCACGAGATCATGACAAGGGCCAAAATCAGACACTCAACCAACTGAGCCACCTAGATGGCCCAACAATATTTTTAAATTTGAATGTGGTTGACAAAGTGTTACATTAGTTTTAGGTGTACAACATAGTGATTCACTATCTCCATGCATTATGCTATGTTCACCACAAGCGTAGCTACCATCTGTCACCATACAACATTATTATAATACATTGACTATATTCCCTATGCTGTACTTTATATTCCCATAAATTATTTATTCCATAACTGGAAGCCTATTATTGTAGCATAGGTATTGACCCATCAGCATGGGTTTGAGTGCTAACCAGTTCGTGCCAACAGGAGACCAGTCTTGGTGTGAGGTAGAAAACTATTTTATTGTTCATTAAATTGATATTGTTCATATCAAATTGTCCCAATTTTATTAATTAAATAGACCATTATTTTCCAAATTATGTGAAATTTCATCTTTAGCAAATACTAAATGTTTATATACAAAGGTCTCTTTCTGAATTATCTGTTCTTTTCCACTGATATATTTGTTCATTCATACAACAAGCTGTGTAATCTAGTATCCTGACTAATTACTGTTTTACACAATATATTGCAATTACTATGTTTATACACAATATATTGCTGTCTGCTTGGGCAGGTCTTGCCTCAATTCCTGCTTATCAAAATTATCTACATTATTTTTGAATAATCACTCTTTCATATAAATTTTAAAATCAGTGTTCAAGGTACATGTAAAGTCCTGCAGATATTACTTTGATTTTATATAATTATTTGAAATAAGGATTACTTTCAAAGTCACATATGTTACATCAAAAAGCCAATGATAATATGTTCTTCCTTGGTGTAGGTGGTGGAAGGTGCATCACGTTATTTTCAATTTGAAAGAGTTAATTTATACATACCTCAGACTATTAAACCCTAAGATTTTTCACTGAAGTTGGAAGCCTTGAAATTTGTAAGGATTTTCTTCTAACGTATGTTATGTATGTATTGCAATAATAGATAAATAGAATAACCCATTCTGTGAAAGTTTGTTAATTTTTCTTTATTCATCTCAGCACTTGCTTAATAAAATGAATGTAGATGGCAAGAGTAATTGAAGTTATGCATAGGCTCACTCAACAGCTTGTCCTTGCTACTCTTTTGCAAAGCCTTACTGAGTCAAGAATCTCAAGACACTCTGGCACTTCCATGAATATGCCAAAATTATAACTATTTCTGGGCTTTGGACTAGCACCTTCTTTACCTAAATTGTTATATTCTGTTATTGTTATGGTTCACCATCTTTTTATCACTCTGACCTTAGCTTAAATGCCACTTCTTCAAAATCATTCCTTGACCATTCTGTTTTATTTTATTTTACTTTATTTTATTTTATTTTATTTTACTTTATTTTATTTAATTTATTTTCTAATGTTTATTTATTTTGGGAGATAGGGAGAGCACGCACAAATAGAAGGGGCAGAGATAGATATGGAGAGACAGAGAGAATCCCAAGCAGACTCCAAAATGTCCACACAGAGCTTAGCATGGGGCTCGATCTTACAAACCATGGGATCATAACCTGAGCTGAAATGAAGAATCAGACACTTAACTAACTGAACCACCCAGGCACCCCATGACGACCCCATTTTAAATAAGTAGTCTTGGGGCACCCTGTGTCGAACTCTGCACTAAAAATGTGGAATCTACTTGGGATTCTCTCTCGCTCTCGCTCTCTCTCTCTCTCACACACACACATACTCTCTCTCTCTCTCTCTCTCTCTCTCTTTCTCTCCTTCTCTCAAAAATAAATAAATAAACATAACTAAATAACTAACTAAATAAATAACTAAATAAATAGATAAATAAAAAGCTACCCTGCTGGAGCAACTTCTCACTAGACACGTCGCTAAAGAAAAGGAAAACAGTAGCAGACATGAATTATTGGTATTTTATCATTATAAAAAGCTTCTGCACAGTGAAGGAGATCATCAAAAAAGTAAAAGGCAGCCTACAGAATGAAGAAGATATTTGAAAGTGATATATCTGATAAAGGGTTAATATACAAAATATAAAGAAACTATCATACTTAGCACCCAAAAAAGAAAAAAACAACTCAGTTAAAAAATGAAAAGAAGACATGAATACACATATTTTCCCCAAAGAAAACATCCAGATGACTAACAGACATATGAAAGCATGCTCAACACCACTCATTATTAGGGAAATATAAATGAAAACCACAATGAGACAGTACCTCACACTTTTCAGAATGGCTAAAATTAACAACAAAAGAAATAACAGTTTTGGAAAAGATGTGGAGAAAGAGGATAGCTCTTGTACCGCTGATGGGATGGCAAACGGGGGGAGCTACTCTGGAGAAAACTATGGAAGTTCCTAAAAAAAGTAAAATGGAACTACCTAATAATCCAGCAATTACACTATTTTTATTCAAAAGATATGAAAATACAGATTTGAAGGGGTACATGAACCCCAATGTTAATAGCATTATCAACAAGCGCCAACGTATGGAAAGAGTCCAAATGTCCATCGGCAGATGATTGAATAAATAAGATGTGATAACTAAGCCATAACTAAAGAATGAAATCTTGCCTTTTGCAATGACATGGATGGATCTAGAATGTATTTTTTTGGAGGGTTTTTTCCTTATTTTTTAAAAAAATATTTTATTTATTTTTGAGAGAAAGATAGAGACAGCATTAGCAGGGAAAAGTCAGAAAGAGCGGGAGACACAGAATCTGAAATAGGCTCCAGGCTCTGAGCTAGCTGTCAGCACAGACCCCACGTGGGGCTCGAACCCACGAACCGTGAGATCAAGACCTGAGCCGAAGTCGGGTGCTTAACCTACTGAGCCACCCAGGCGCCCCTTGGAGGGTCTTTTCTTTTTTTCTTTTCTTTATTCTTTTAAATAGTTTACTGTCAAGTTGTTTCCATATAACACCCAGTGCTCACCCCACAAATGCCCTCCTTCATGCCCATCTCTCCCCTCCATAACCACACCCATCAGTCCTTAGTTTGTTCTCAGCATTCAAGAGTCTCTCCTGGTTTGCCTCTCTCCCTCTCCCGCACTATTTCCCCCTTCTTCTCCCCCATGGCCCTCCGTTAAGTTCCTCCTAATCCTCCTAAACGTGCAAACATACGATATTTGTCCTTCTCTGCCTGACTTATTTCTCTCAGCATAACACCCTCAAGGACATTCCATGTTGCGACACACGGCCAGGTTTCATTCTTTCTCATTGCCATGTAGTATTCCATGGTATAGATAAACCACATCTTCTTGATCCATCCGTCTGTTGATGGACACTTAGGCTCTTTCCATGTTTTGACTATTGTGGAGAATGCTGCTAGGAATATTGGGGTACATGTGCTCCTATGCATCAGCACTTGGGTAAATTCCTAGCAGTGTTATTGCTGGCTCATAGGGGAGTTCTAATGTTAATTTTTTGAGGAACCTCCACACTGTTTTCCAGAGGGGCTACACCAGTTTGCATTCCCACCCACAGTGTAGGAGGGTGCCCTTTTCTCCACATCCACGCCAGCATCTAGAGTTCTCTGATTTGCTCATTTTAGCCACTCTGCCTGGTGTGAGGTGTTATCTCAGTGTGGTTTTGACTTGTATTTCCCTGATGAGGAGGGATGCTGAGCATCGTTTCATGTGTCTGTTGGCCATCTGGATGTCCACTTTGGAGAAGTGTCCGTTCATATCTTCTGCCCATTTCTTCACTGGTTGTTTGTTTTTCGTGTGTGGAGTTTGGTGAGTTCCTTATAGATTTTGGATATTAACCCTTTATCTGACATGTCATTTGCAACTATCTTTTCCCATTCCGTCGGTTGTCTAGTAGTTTTTTGGATTGTCTCCTTTGCCTTGCAGAAGCTTTTAATCTTGATGAGGTCCCAATAGTTTATTTTTGCTCTTGATTCTTCTCCTTTTGGAGATGTGTCAAGTAATAAATTGCTGCGGTGGAAGTCAAGGAGGTTGTTTTCTGCTCTCTCCTTTAGGGTTCTGATGGTTTCCTGTCTCACAATCAGGTCCTTTATCCATTTTGAGTTTATTTTTGTGCATGGTGTGAGAAAAGGATCTTCTTTCATTCTTCTGCATGTTGCTGTCCAGTTCTCCCAGCACCATCTGTTAAAAAGGCTGTCTTTTTTTCCATTGGACACTCTTTCCGGCTTTGTCAAAGATTGGTTGGCTGTATATTTTTGGGTCCAATACTCAGTTCTCTATTCTATTCCTTTGGTCTATGTGTCTGTTTTTGTGCTGACAGCTTTGTAGTATAAGCTAAAGTCTGAGTTGGTGATAACCTCCCATTTTAGTTTTATTCTTCAATATGACTTTGGCTATCCGGGGTCTTTGTGGTTCCATACAAATTTTTGGATAGGTTGTTCTAGTTTTGAGAAGTATGCTGGGGCAATTTTGATTGGAATTGCATTGAATGTGTAGAGTGCTTTGGGTAGTAATGATATTTTAACTATATTTATTCTTCCAATCCATGAACATGGAATGTTTTTCCATTTCTTTGTGTCTTCTTCAATTTCCTTCATAAGTTTTCTATAGTTTTCATAACACAGATGTCTTGTATCCTTGGTTAGGTTTATTCCAAAGTATTTTATGGTTTTTTGTGCAATTGTGAATGGGATCAGTTTCTTGATTTCTCTCTCTGTTGCTTCATTGTTGGTGTATAAGAATGCAACCAATTTCTGCACGTTGATTTTGTACCCTGCAACTGTGCTGAAATCTTGGATCAGTTCTAGTAGGCTTGTGGTGGAGTTTGTCGGGTTTTCTATGTTGAGTATCATGTCGTCTGCGAAAAGTGAAAGTTTGACTTCTTCTTTGCCAATTCTGATACCTTTGATTTC
>NW_024082219.1:222207-261286 GCF_003009895.1 Hyaena hyaena | reverse complement strand
ATTTGTTGGCATATAATTTTTCATAATATTCCCTGATAATTGCTTGTATTTCTGAGGAATTGGTTGTAATAAGTCCATTTTCATTCATGATTTTGTCTATTTGGGTGCTCTCTCTTTTCTTTTTGAGAAGCCTGGCTAGAGGTTTGTCAATTTTGTTTCTTTTCTCAACAAACCAACTCTTGGTTTCATGGATCTGTTCAATTGTTTCTTTGGTCTGCATGTTGCTTATTTCTGCTCTAATTTTTACTATTTCTCTTCTTATACTGGGTTTGCGGTTCATTTGTTCCTCTCCCTCTAGTTCCTTTAGGTGAGCTGTTATATTTGGCACTTGCGCTTTTTCTAATTTCTTGAAATAGGCCTGGAGTGCAATGGACTTTCTTCTTCGGACTGCCTTTGCCACATCGCATAGAGGTTGGACTGTTGTATTTTCATTTTCATTTGTTTCCATATATTTTTAAATTTCTTCCCTAATTTCCTGATTGGCCCATTTATTCTTTAGCACGGTGTTCTTTAACTTCTGCCCCTCCCCTGTTCATGCTCTGTCTCTGTCTCAAAAATAAACAAACTATATAAAAAAAAGAAATGTGCAGATAATTCACCAAGACATAAAAATAGGTGTTTCTTCAAGTCATAAATTATTTAACTGGAAGAAAGTGAACACAGTTCAGGCTATTCTTATTACATTTTTTTAATTTATTTTTTTTACAAATAGTTTATTGTCAAATTAGTTTCCACGTAACACCCAGTGCTCATCCCCACAAGTGCCCTCCTCCATGCCCATCCCTCCCTCCCCCCCACATCCATCAGTCTTCAGTTTTTATCAGCATCTTAATACATTTTTTACAAATAAATAAAACACTTTAGTTTCAAAATATTTAAAACACACTGCACTAAATTTTGTATTTGTTTTACTTTTTTTTTCATTCTCTTACTTATTTATAACTAAGAGGGATTTTAATTTTTTTATATAAATTGTTTAAAATTCAAGAACTGGGGCACCTGGGTTGCTCAGTGAGTTGAGCAACTGATCAAAATCAACTGATATTTATTTTGGCTCAGATCATGATTAGATCGTGGGGTCGAGCCATGTGTTCGGCTCCATGCTGTGTATGGAGTCCGCTGAAGGTTCTCTCTCTTCCTCTCTCTCTCCTTTTCATTCTCTACTTTTAAAACAAAATAATAAAAAATAAAGTCACAGAATGATCATAGTATTTCTCATTGACTATTGAGATTGCTTTGCATGGTTTTAGCTTGTGTGGTCAATTTCAATTCCCACATCACTGTGCAAAGTAAGGGCTCCTTACATTTTATTTAGCTTTTTTAGTTGTTTTCAACAGATGGTTTGATATTTTCTGTTTACTTATTTACTTTGAGAGAGATAAAGGCAGCACCCATGGTGGAGAGGCAGGAGATAGGGAGAGAGAGAATCTCAAGCAGGCTCTGTGTGGATAGCTCAGTGCTCAGCACATGAAGGGTTCAAATCCATGAACCATGATATCATGACCTGAGCCAAAACCAAGAGTCAGACGCTTAATCAATTGACCCACCATGGCACCCCAGCAGATAATTTGATATTAATTAAACAGTTCTGCAGTATTCTATTTAATTTTCAAGCATTTTTTTCATATACAGTAATATTTAATCACCACAAAAATTCACTAAGAAACAGTGGACAAGTTTTATTATGTTCCTTATTTTATAGATGAGGAAACAGATACCTAGAGATGACTGTTGATTCTTAGTTAAATACCTAGCTAAGTGTGAAGCTCAGATTCAAACTCTGGTTTATTTGACTCCAAATTCCTTGTTTGTGATCAGTCTGCTGTAATGATAGTTCTGGAAGTAGAATTCACCTCCTAATTTTAATTTTTTTTTGTACCACATAAGTTACTCTCTAACATTGTTAGGATCTGCCTACTCTAAATCAATTTAGGGGCAGAGGGTGGGGCAAGATATCGGAGAAGTAGGGAGCTCCGTACATTGCACTCGCCCCCCATATCTCGCATGGAAAAGATCTGAAGCCATAGGAAACCTTACAGAACCCTGGAGATTGGAAGGAAAAGGATGCAGAATTCACTGAGAAAGCCTTCTAACGTGAGTGCGAACTGGGGAAGATAAAATCGACTCGGGATCGGAGACTCCAGGGACGGGGGCGATCCCCCTCTGCGGGGAGTGAGAGGGGAAAAAGAGAGAGTCTGAAACCGCTCAAGACAAGGTCCCTGTCGCTGGGAAACAGAAAAAGACTCCACTCGGGGCACAGAAGGACCGTGTGCGCAAAGTCCCTGGACGCCAGGTCCCCGTGCACCAAGGTACCAGAGGGACTGCGCGCTGACCACTTCTGTGTGCGCCTGGCTGGCTAGACCCTTAAAGGAGCTGCGCGTCTCCACGCCATTGTGCTCCTGGCTGGCCGGACTCCTGGAGGAGCCCTGTGCCCGCGTACCTGGCTTCCAAGGCCCTGGCTGGCTGGAACTCTAGAGGGAAGGCAAAGAGCTTAAAAACTGGGAGATTTGCCCGTGAGTTCGTGTTTGGGGTGACAAGACACAGAAAGACCGAGTTTCTTTCTCTACAGCGAGCACCGCGCGCCCCCCAGGCAAGCCCCCGCTCATGCTCACCAACCCGACCTGGAGGAGAAGTTAGCAGTGATTCTGGCTCCACCCCCAGGGCTAGGCAGGAGGCTTGGAATTGCCCTGAGGGAATCACCTGCGAGGATGTGTTTAAGGCAATTTCAGTGGGGCACGCGGACTTGGATGTGGAAACTAGGCCTGGCCTGCATTAAAGAGCACAACCCATTTAGGCTGTGCCACCGACCCGGAGTGGTTACAAACCCAAAAAGTGAAGTGCAGCGCTTGGTTCAAGAAGGGACTGGAGCGCCCCCACTCTCCTCCCCACAACTTCCAAGGCAGAAATCTCGCCTGATTAACTGGATCACACCACGCCCATCCCTTCCAGCGAGTTGCCCTCTTCCTTTTCTTTTTTTTTTTTTTTTTTCTTTTTTTCCCGGAACACTGACCTGACTAACTCTGGTCACCGGCTTGCTTCAACATTCACATTTAGTCCATTCGGTAGATGTAAATTCTACACCTACAGACCTTTTCATCTCTGTCTCTCAGGAGTAATTAGACTATATAGTTTATCTGGATAACAACAGCATCCTTCTCTCAGCTATCCAACCATAAGCCACCCTTTAGCTCTTTGAAAAAAGGTTCTTATCCCTACTGACTGTTCATTCTATTTCCAATTTTGCCTAATCCCCGCCCTGTCTTCTTTCTCTTTCTCTATACTCTTCAACCAGCACTGCATACACCCGGCATTATAATTGTAGCTGGGAAATCCGGTTATATGCTTTAAACCATTCTTTGTCCATCGGTTTTCTTCCTTTTTTCCTTTTCTTTTCTTCTTTTTGACGTTATTATGTATTTTTTTGTTTTCTATTATGTGCTTTAAATCCTCCATCTTTTCTCTTAACATTTGTTTTTTCCCTCTGGGTTTGCAGGTTCGTTGGATTTGTCTGTGCGTTTGTGTGCCTCTGCGCCCTGTGTGTTTCTCTGTCTGTTTTCTTCTCTATGGCTACCTCAAGAAACAATCCAAAGTACACATGGTGGAGAGTCCCAAATATCACTACGAGTGGAAAAATAAAATAACCAAGGTATCAATAAGACAGACCAAGAGATATCATTCAAAAAACACTCTCTGAAAGAATAGGACCCGGACAGTCAAAGAGCCTTCTTGGATACAGCAGCGCTCACAGGTGCAGAGAGCGTAACAAGTCTTTAAAACTAACAAGAGCCAGAAAGCTAATTAAAATGACAAAACGAAAGAACTCTCCTCCAAAGAAATTCCAAGAAGAATCTGACAGCTAAAGAACAACTCAAAAGAGATATGAGCAGCACAACTGAACCCGATTACAGAATAATAAATATAAAATTAATAGCTGGGCTTGTAAAAAGTATAGGGGACATCAAAAAAACTATAGCAACAGACAAGATGGAGAATAAGAATTTGCACGATCAATTTGATAATGCGGTAACTGAGACATATAATACATCAGAGGCTTCCAATGCACGGATTGAAGAGGCAGAAAGGAGAATAAGTGATTTAGAAGACACCATAATAAAAAAACAAGAAGCTAACATAAAAAGAGACAAACAGATCCAGGAACATGAAAGAAGAGTTCGAGAGCTCAGCGATTCGGTCAAATGCAACAATATCCGTATCATAGGAATCTCAGAAGAGTAAGAGAAAGGGAAAGGTGCTGAAGGAGTCCTGGAACAAATTATAGCAGAGAATTTCCCCAACCTGCAGAAGGAAGTAAACGCTGAAATACAAGAGGCACAGAGGAATCCCCTCAGACCTAATTTGAATCGATCTTCGGCATGGCATATCATATAAGAATGGCAAAATATAAGGACAAAGAGGGAATTTTGAAAGCAGCTAGGGAGAAAAGGGCCCTAACATACAAAGGGAAACCTATCAGAGTGGTGAGAGATCTATCTACTGAATCTTGGAAGGCCAGAAAGGAATGGCAGGAGATCTTCAATGTGATGAACAGAAAAAATATGCAGCCAAGAATCCTCTGTCCACCAAGTCTGTCATTCAAAATAGAAGGAGAGATAAAAGTCTTTCCAAATACATAGAAATTGAAAGAATTTGTCACCACGAAGCCAGCCCTACAAGAAATCCTGAGGGGGACGCTCTGAAGCAAAGGTTGCAAGGAACAAAGATACCAGAGACACCACCACAAACATAAACCCCACAAAAGACACAAAGACTCTAAACCCACATATTTCAATAATAACACTGAATGTAAATGGGCTGAATGCTCCAATCAAAAGACATAGGGTAACAGAATGGATAAAAAACCAAAATCCATCTATATGCTGTCTACAAGGAACACATCTTAGACTAAAAGTTACCTTCAGATTAAAAGTAAGGGAATGGAGAAATAGATATCATGCTACAGGAAATCAAAAGAAAGCCGGAGTAGCTATACTTATATCAGACAAACTGAACTTTAAATTAAAGACAATCACAAGAGATAAAGAAGGGCACTACATAATAATTACAGGGTCTATCCATCAGGAAGAACTAACAATCATAAATGTCTATGCACTGAATATAAGAGCACTTAAATATTTTTAAAAATTAATCACAAACAGAAACTAGCTTATAGATAACACTGCGCTAATAACAGGGGACTTTAATACACTGCTTACAGCAATGGATAGGTCAAACACACAGAAAATCACTAAAGAAATAATGGACTTGAAAGACAAATTGGATGAGCTGGATCTGACAGATATATTTAGAACTCTACATCCTGAGGCCAAGGAATTTACTTTCTTCTCAAGTGCGCATGGTACATTCTCCAAGATAAATCACATACTGGGACATAAAGCAACCCTCAATAAATATAAAAGAATTGAGAATATTCAATGCACACTGTCAGATCATAATGCTTTGAAACTTGAAATTGATTAATTTCAGGATGAAGTCTGGAAAACCTCCCAAAACATGGAGGCTAAAGAACATCCTACTAATCCTACTAATGAATGAATGGGCCAATCAGGCAATTAGAGTGGAAATTAAAAAATATAGGGAAACATATGAAAAATCCAAAATCTATGGGATGTAGCAAAGGCATTCCTGAGAGGAAAGTACATTGCACTCCAGACCTATTTCAAGAAATTAGAAAAAGCTCAAGTCGAAAATCTAACAGCTCACCAAACGGAACTAGAGGCAGAGAAACAAGAATGCATAAACTCAGTAGAAGAAGAGACATAGTAAAAATAAGAGCAGAAAGAGACAGCATAGAGACCAAAAAAACAATTGAACAGATGCATGAAACCAAGAGTTGGTTTTTTGAAAAAATAAACAAAATTGACAAACATCTAACGAGGCTACTCAATAAGAAAAGAGAGAGCACCCAAATAGACAAAATCATGAATTAAAATGGACTTATTATAACCAAACCCTCAGAAACACAAGCAATTATCAGGAAATACTATGAAAAATTATATGCCAAGATATTGGACAACTTAGAAGAAATGTACAAATTCCTAAACACACCCTCACTACCAAAATTCACGCGTCAAAAGATAGAACATCTGAACAGAACCATAACGAGTGAAGTAATCGAATCAGTTATCAAAAATCTCCCAACAGGGGCGCCCGGGTGGCTTAGTCGTTTAGGCGTCTGAATGTTGCTTAGCTCATGATCTCGCGGTTCGTGGGTTTGAGCCCCGCATCGGGCTCTGTGCTGACTGCCAGCAAAGATCCTAGAGCCTATTTCAGAGTCTGTGTCTCCCTCTCTCTCTACCCTCCCTTGTTCACGCTGTCTCTCTCTCTGTCCTAGAAATAAATTTAAAAATAAAGTTAAAAATATCTCCCAGCAAATAAGAGCAATGCATCTGATGGCCTCCCTGGGGAATTCTACCATATCTTTAAAACAAAATTAATACCAATTCTCCTCAAGCTATTTCAAAAAATAGAAACGGAAGGAAAATTCTCTGACTCATTTTATGAAGCCACCATCATTCTGATTCCTAAGCAAGACAGAGATCCAGCAAAAAAAAAGAGAACTACAGGCCAATATCCTTGAAAAATAGGATTCAAATGTCTTCAGCAAGATACTTTCAAATCGAATCCAACAGCAATTAAAAAGAATGATCCACCAAAATCAAAGGGGATTTATTCCTGTGTTACATGGCGGGTTCAACATTCACAAATCAATCAATGTGATACACCACCACAACAACAAAAAAAGATAAGAACCATATGATCCTGTCGATAGATGTAGAAAAAGCATTTGACAAAATACAGCATCCCTTCTTAATAAAGACTCTAGAGAAAGTCGGGATAGAAGGAACCTACTTACACATCATAAAAGCCATCTATGAGAAGCCTTCAGCTAATATCATCCTCAACGGGGAAAAACTGAGAGCTTAGCCCCTGAGATCAGGAACACACACGACAGGGATGCCCACTCTCACCACTATTGTTTCACATAGGGCTGGAAGTCCTAGCATCAGCCATCAGACAACAAAAGAAAATAAAAGGCATCAGAATTGGCAAAGAGGAAGTGAAACTTTCACTTTTCACAGACGACATGATACTCTACATGGAAAACCCGACAGACTGTACTGTAAGCCTCCTAGAACTGATCCAAGAAGTTAGCAAAGTTGCACGGTAGAAAATCAACGTACAGAAATAGGTTGCATTCTTATACACCAATAATGAAGCAAAAGAAAGAGAAGTCAGGAAACTGATCCCATTTACAATTACACAAAATATCATAAAGTACCTAGGACTAAACCTAACCAAGGATACAAGAGATCAGTATGATGAAAACTATAGAAAACTTATGAAGGAGAGAGAGGGCAAGATGGCGGAGAAGTAAGGAGCTCCGTACTTGCACTCACGCCCATACATCACACAGAAAAGATCTGAAGCCATTGGAAACCTTACAAAACCTGACAGATTGGGAGAAAAAAGACGCAGAATCCACTGAGAGAGCCTTCTAACCGGGCTCGGGCTCAGAATACCCGGCAGGCAAGCCCCCGCCCATGCGTGCCAGCCTGAACCAGAGAAGGAAGCAGCGATTCTGACTCCGCCCCCAGAGCTCCACAGGGGGCCTGGAATTGCCCGAGGGGGTTGCCTGGGAAGCTGTGTCTAAGGCAATTTCAGCGGGGCGCGTGGACGGGGATTTCGAGATTGGAACTGGCCTGGATTGAAGAGTGCAACCAACTTCGGCTGTGCCCCCGGCACGGGGAGTTAACACGCCCAAAAAACCGAGGAGCAGCGCTTGCTTCAAGAAGGGACTGGAGCACCGTCACTCTCCTCCCCACAACCGCCAAGGCAGAACTCCCGCCTGAGGCACTGGATCACGCCACGCCCATCCCTGCCTGAGAGGTGCCCGCCTCCCTTTTTTTTTTTCCTTTTTTTTTCTTTCTTTTTTTTCTTTTTTTCCCTTTTTTACTCTTTCTTTTTTTCTTCTTCTTTCTCTTTTCTCTCTTTTTTCCCCAGAACACTGACCTGATTAACTCTGGTCGCCAGCTTGCTTAAACGATCACGAGTCCATTGTGTAAATGTAAATTCTACACCTACTGACATTTTCAGCTATTTCTCTCAGGAGTAATTAGACTATATAGTTTCTCTGGATAATTCCAGCACCCTTCTCTCACCTATCCAACCATATTCTACCCTTTACCTCTTTGAAAAAAGCTTCTTATCCCTTCTGCCTGTTCATTCTATTTCCAATTGTGTCTCATCCCGCCCTGCTTTCTCTCTGTTTCTCTATGCTCCTCAACCAGCACTGCATACACACGGCTATTTAACTGTAGCTGGGAAATCTGGTTATATGCTTTAAACCGTTCTTTGTCCATCGGTTTTCTTCTTTTTTCCTTTTCCTTTCCCCTTTTTGACCCTTTTATGTATTTTATACTCCCTATTATTCGCCCTCCCTCCTCCATCTTTTCTCTTAACTTTTTCGTTTTCCCTCCCGCTTTGCATGTTAGTTGAATTAGCCTGTGCGTTTGTGTGCTCCTGCTCCCTGTGTGTTTGTCTGTCTGTTTTCTTTTCCAGGGCTACCTCAAGAAACAAGCTAGAGTGCACAAGGTGGAGAGTCCCAAATATCACTACGAATAGGAAAATAAAATAACCAAGGTCCCAACAAGAGAGACCAGGGGATACCATTCAAAAAACACTCTCTGAAAGGGTAGGCCCTGGAAAGTCAAAGAGCCTTCTTGGATATAGCAGTGCTCATAGAAACAGAGAGAATAATAGGTCTTTAAAACCAACAAGAGCCGGAAAGCTAACTAAAATGACGAAACGAAAGACCTCTCCTCCAAAGAAACTCCAAGAAGAAATGACAGCTAATGAACTGCTCAAAACAGATATCAGCAGCATCACTGAACAAGATTTTAGAATAATAATGGTAAAATTAATAGCTGGGCTTGAAAAAAACATAGGGGACATCAAAGAAACTATGGCTACAGACAGAATGGAAAATAAAAATAGGCATGAAGAATTAAAAAATGCGATAAATGAGATCCATAATAAATTAGAGGCCTCCAATGCACGGATTGAAGAGGCAGAAAGGAGAATAAGTGATTTAGAAGACACCATTATAGAAAAACAAGAAGCTGACAAAAAAAGAGACAAACTGATCCAGGAACAGGAAAGAAGAATTCGAGAGCTCAGCGATACGGTCAAACGCAACAATATCCGTATCATAGGAATCCCAGAAGAGGAAGAGAGAGGGAAAGGTGCTGAAGGAGTCCTGGAACAAATTATAGCAGAGAACTTCCCCGACCTGGGGAAGGAAGTAAATGTGGAAGTACAAGAGGCTCAGAGGACTCCCCTCAGACGTAACCTGAATCGATCTTCTGCACGACATATCATAGTGAAAATGGCCAAATACAAGGACAAAGAGAGAATTTTGAAAGCAGCTAGGGAGAAAAGGGCCCTAACATACAAAGGGAAACCTATCAGAGTGGTGACAGACCTATCTACTGAAACTTGGCAGGCTAGAAAGGAATGGCAGGAAATCTTCAATGTGATGAACAGTAAAAATATGCAGCCAAGAATCCTCTATCCAGCAAGCCTGTCATTCAAAATAGAAGGAGAGATAAAAACCTTTCCAAATAAACAGAAATTGAAAGAATTTGTCACCACGAAGCCAGCCCTACAAGAAATCCTGAGGGGGATGCTCTGAAGGAAAGGTTGCAAGGAACAAAGATACCAGAGACACCACCACAAACATGAACCCTACAAAAGATACAAAGACTCTAAACCCACATATTTCAATAATAACACTGAATGTAAATGGGCTGAATGCTCCAATCAAAAGACATAGGGTAGCAGAATGGATTAAAAAACAAAATCCATCAATATGCTGTCTACAAGAAACTCATTTTAGACGGGAAGATACCTTCAGATTAAAAGTAAGGGGATGGAGAAATATATATCATGCTACAGGAAATCAAAAGAAAGCCGGAGTAGCGATACTTATATCAGACAAACTGGACTTTAAATTAAAGACAATCACAAGAGATGAAGAAGGGCACTACATAATAATTACAGGGTCCATCCATCAGGAAGAACTAACAATCATAAATGTCTACGCACCGAATATGGGAGCACCTAAATATCTAAAACAATTAATCACAAACAGAAACAAGCTTATAGATAAGAATGTGCTAATAGCAGGGGACTTTAATACTCCGCTTACAGCAATGGATAGGTCAACCAGACAGAAAATCACTAAAGAAATAATGGACTTGAAAGACACATTGGACCAGATGGATCTGACGGATATATTTAGAACTTTACATCCTGAGGCCAGGGAATTTACTTTCTTCTCAAGTGCGCATGGCACATTCTCCAAGATAGATCACATACTGGGACATAAAGCAGCCCTCAATAAATATAAAAGAATAGAGATCATACCATGCACACTGTCAGATCACAATGCTTTGAAACTTGAAATCAATTACAGGAAGAAGTCTGGAAAACCGCCAAAAACATGGAGGTTAAAGAACACCCTTCTAAAGAATGAATGGGCCAATCAGGCAATTAGAGAGGAAATTAAAAAATATATGGAAACAAATGAAAATGAAAACACAACAATTCAAAATCTATGGGATGCGGCCAAGGCAGTCCTAAGAGGAAAGTACATTGCTCTCCAGGCCTATTTCAAGAGATTAGAAAAAGCACAAGTCCAAAATCTAACAGCTCACCTAAAGGAGCTAGAGGCAGAGCAACAAGAACGCCCTAAACCCAGTAGAAGAAGAGAAATAGTAAAAATTAGAGCAGAAATAAACAACATAGAGACCAAAGAAACAATTGAACAGATCAATGAAACCAAGAGTTGGTTTTTTGAAAAAGTAAACAAAATTGACAAACCTCTAGCCAGGCTTATCAAAAAGAAAAGAGAGAGCACCCAAATAGACAAAATTATGAATGAAAATGGACTTATTACAACCAACCCCTCAGAAATACAAGCAATTATCAGGGAATACTATGAAAAATTATATGCCAACAAATTGGACAACTTAGAAGAAATGGACAAATTCCTAAACACACACTCACTACCAAAATTCACACGGGAAGAAATAGAAAACCTGAACAGACCCATAACGAGTGAAGAAATCGAATCAGTGATCAAAAATCTCCCAACAAATAAGAGCCCTGGACCTGATGGTTTCCCTGGGGAATTCTACCAGACATTTAAAACAGAATTAATCCCAATTCTTCTCAAGCTATTCCAAAAAATAGAAGTCGAAGGAAAACTCCCGGACTCATTTTATGAAGCCAGCATCACTCTGATTCCCAAGCCAGACAGAGATCCAGCAAAAAAAGAGAACTATAGGCCAATATCCTTGATGAATACGGATGCAAAAATTCTCAACAAGATCCTTGCAAATCGAATCCAGCAGCATATCAAAAGAATCATCCACCAAGATCAAGTGGGATTCATTCCTGGGTTACAGGGCTGGTTCAACATTCGCAAATCAATCAATGTGATCCATCATATCAATAAAAGAAAAGATAAAAACCATATGATCCTGTCAATAGATGCAGAAAAAGCATTTGACAAAATACAGCATCCCTTCTTAATAAAGACTCTCGAGAAAGTTGGGATAGAAGGAACCTACTTAAACATCATCAAAGCCATCTATGAGAAGCCTTCAGCTAACATCATCCTCAACGGGGAAAAACTGAGAGCTTTCCCCCTGAGATCAGGAACACGACAGGGATGTCCACTCTCACCACTGTTGTTTAACATAGTGCTGGAAGTCCTAGCATCAGCCATCAGACAACAAAAGGAAATCAAAGGCATCAGAATTGGCAAAGAGGAAGTCAAACTTTCACTCTTCGCAGATGACATGATACTCTACATAGAAAACCCGACAGACTCCACCAGAAGCCTACTAGAACTGATCCAAGAATTCAGCCAAGTTGCAGGGTACAAAATCAACGTACAGAAATCGGTTGCATTTTTATACACCAATAATGAAGCAACAGAAAGAGAAATCAAGAAACTGATCCCATTCACAATTGCACAAAAAACCATAAAATACCTCGGAATAAACCTAACCAAGGATACAAGAGATCTGTATGATGAAAACTATAGAAAACTTATGAAGGAAATTGAAGAAGACACAAAGAAATGGAAAAACATTCCATGCTCATGGATAGGAAGAATAAATATAGTTAAGATGTCATTACTACCTAAAGCACTCTACACATTCAATGCAATTCCAATCAAAATTGCACCAGCATACTTCTCAAAACTAGAACAAACTATCCAAAAATTTGTATGGAACCACAAAAGACCCCGAATAGCCAAAGTAATACTGAAAAATAAAACCAAAACGGGAGGTATCACCATCCCAGACTTCAGCCTCTACTACAAAGCTGTCATCCTCAAGACAGTATGGTATTGGCACAAAAACAGACACATAGACCAATGGAACAGAATTGAGAACTCAGAAGTGGACCCAAAAGTATACAGCCAACTGATCTTTGACAAAGCAGGAAAGAATATCCAATGGAAAAAAGACAGCCTTTTTAACAGATGGTGTTGGGAGAACTGGACAGCAACATGCAGAAGAATGAAACTAGATCATTTTCTCACACCATGCACAAAAATCAACTCAAAATGGATAAAGGACCTGAACGTGAGACAGGAAACTATCAACACCCTAGAGGAGAAAGCAGGAAACAACCTCCTTGACCTCCACCGCAGCAACTTCTTACTTGACACATCCCCAAAAGCAAGGGAATCAAGAGCAAAAATAAACTGTTGGGACCTCATCAAGATTAAAAGCTTCTGCACAGCCAAGGAAACAACCCAGAAAATTAATAGGCAACCAACGGAATGGGAAAAGATAGTTGCAAATGACATATCAGATAAAGGGTTAATATCCAGAATCTATAAGGAACTCACCAAACTACACGCCCGAAAAACAAACAACCCAGTGAAGAAATGGGCAGAAGACATGAACAGACACTTCTCCAAAGAGGACATCCAGATGGCCAACAGACACATGAAACGATGCTCAGCATCCCTCCTCATCAGGGAAATACAAATCAAAACCACACTGAGATACCACCTCACGCCAGTCAGAGTGGCTAAAATGAGCAAATCAGAGAACTCTAGATGCTGGCGAGGATGTGGAGAAACGGGCACCCTCCTACACTGTTGGTGGGAATGTAAACTGGTACAGCCCCTCTGGAAAACAGTGTGGAGGTTCCTCAGGAAACTAACAATAGAACTCCCTTATGACCCAGCAATAGCACTGCTAGGAATTTACCCAAGGGATACAGAAATGCTGAGGCATAGGAGCACATGTACCCCAATGTTCATAGCAGCACTCTCCACAATAGCTAAAACATGGAAAGAGCCTAAGTGTCCATCAACAGACGAATGGATCAAGAAGATGTGGTTTATCTATACCATGGAATACTACATGGCAATGAGAAACAATGAAATCTGGCCATGTGTAGCAACATGGATGGACCTTGAGGGTGTTATGCTGAGCGAAATAAGTCAGGCAGAGAAGGACAAATACCATATGTTTGCACATATAGGAGGATTAGGAGGAACTTGACGGAGGACCAAGGGGGAGAAGAAGGGCGGAAATGGTGGGGGAAAGGGAGAGAGGCAAACCATGAGAGACTCTTGAATGCTGACAAAAACTGAGGACTGATGGATGTGGTGGGGAGGGGGGGATGGGCATGAAGGAGGGCACTTTGGGGATGAGCACTGAGTGTTGTTGAAGGAGGGCACTTTGGGGATGAGCACTGAGTGTTGTGTGGAGACTGATTTGACAATAAACTATTTGTAAAAAAAAAATAATAATAAATAAATAAATAAATAAATAAATAAAAAAAGAAGGTGCTCAGAAAATATTTTTTAATAAATGAAAATAAACTGGAATGACAATGAAATTGTGGTTCAGAAAATGGGATACTGGAATTTGATATTTCAGAAATAGAGTAGTTTTAAATTATTTCAAATTTCAGAGTGTATGCATGGAAATGGGTGGCTGGAGTGAAAGATAGTTGAAGAACAAGTAGTCATGAGACAAAGGTGCCGGATAGGTTATCTAGATGGACATTGGCTTCATTTTCTTGAGCATGGATTAGAGAACCTGTGCTCATGGTGGCTTCTGAGGAGTCAATTTCTATGTAACTTGAATTTGTGTGGGGAATAAGCTTAGGAATTCCCTGAGCTTGCACTGATGCGTTGACAAGGCATAAAGAATTAGAAAGCCATAGGATGTACACACCCACTTTTGGGTAAACAAGATTAGGTAAGTAAAATTAGATAAATGGAGCAAAGGCCCCCAGTATAGGACAAAGATATAAGAATAGGGAACCTCGGGATAAAAACTTCCAAGATGAAGTAAACAAGATTAGGTATTCAGGGCAGAAATGCCCCCCCCCAACTTAGTACAATAGAAGAAAGCTGCTTTCACAGGAAAGAAGGACCAACATAGGTAAACAGGAAAACAGGACTTCAGATCACAGAAGGGTTAAGTTGCCCAGAGTGAAGCTAATTAACAAAAGAAAGGTGCCTTGTTGACCCTGAAGTAGCATGCTTTGTCTTTCTTGTCCCCTAGGCCAGTTCAGGGAAACAGAGGTGGGGCCTCATGTCTGCTGTAAACAACATTCTGCCCAGCCCAGGATTTTGTTTTGTATTGACCCAACCCCCTAACACTGCATATCTTAAAAATCCCCTTTTCTCCAAGCCCATGAATTAATGTTCACAGTTCCATTGTCTCCTTGTGCATGTCCATCACTCTTGTAAGCCTTCTGATCCTAATAAAAATGGAACAAGGACCCTTGCTTGGGGTCTTGTCTCCCCCTGAACATTAGCCTCTCTTGCATTTTTCAATCCTGCATACTGCTGTCTTGCTGGACAAGAGAGAACTTCAGACCTAGATTCTAATACAGACTTGGTTTTGGGCCTCTATAAAATTGGCTTCTAATGAGGTGTTTATGCATAGGTAATGATTAATAAATTTTGCATAAGTTAATATTAATATGATTAAAAACAAATGTGACTGTGAGATTTGAAAGAACACTGAAATGATTGCTTACAATTAAAACATAACAATAATGGGGGCACCTGGGTGGCTCAGTTGGTTAAGTGTCCAATTCTTGATTTTGGCTCAGGTCATGATTTCACAGTCATGACATCAAACTCCACATCTGACTCAGCACAGAGAATGTAACCTACCTGGGATTCTCTCTCCCTATCTCTGCTCCTCCCCCTCTCATGCTCACTCACTCTCTCGCAAAATAAATAAATAAAATCTGTAAAAAAAAAAAAAGAAAGGATTAAATAACATAAGAACAATAGAGGAAAAACCATATAATGATATGGTTTTGGTTCATAAGAATTATCTAAACATATATATGTAAGGGAGATGAACTTGCCACAGTTAACAATCATGTTGTAGTAGATTAAATGTGCTTTTTAAAGAAGATGATGTTACTACATTCAGCACTACATTTTTCAAAGTCAAATCTCAGTATTCCCATTAAAAAGCACAGATAAGGTGTTATATCTTATGTTACATAATTGCTTTTATTTATTTATTTATTTTTTGTTTATTTATTTAGAATGTGCAAGCAGGGTAGAGAGACAGAGGGAGAGAGAAAAGAATCTTAATCTGGCTTTGGGCTAAGTCTGTATAATCCACTGCTGCAGAGCTTGATCCCCCAACCCTGGGATCATTACCGGAGCCAAAATCAAGAGTTAGATGCTCTGAGGCTCCTGAGTGGCTCAGTCGGTTACACATCTGACTTTGGCTCAGGTCATGATCTTGTGGTTCATGAGTTCGAGCCCTGTGTTGGGCTCCATGCTGACGGGTCAGAGCCTGGAGCCTGCTTCAGATTCAGTGTCACCCTCTTTCTCTGCCCCTCTCTGGCTCGCTCTCTCTAGCTCTCATAAATAAATAAATTTTAAAAAATAAAGAGTTGGACGCTTAACCAACAGAGCCACCCAGGTGCTCCTACATAATTGCTTCTAATCACTTTTAATTATCAGTTTCCTTTATTCCTTTTTGAAAATTTAAATCCAAGTTAATTAATATATAGTGTAGTTTTGGTTTTAGGAATAGAATTTAGTGATTCATCACTTACATATAACACCCAGTGCTCATCCCAGCGAATGCCCTCCTTAATTCTCATCACCCATTTACCCCATCCCCCCATTACCTTCCCTCAGCAAGCCTTAGTTATTTCTCTGTATTTAAGAGTCCCTCATGGTTTGCCTCACTCTCTGCTTTTATCTTATTTTTCCCTCCCTTCCCCTATGTCCATCTGTTTTATTCTTAAATTCCACATATACATGAAATCATATTATATTTGTCTTTCACTGACTGGCTTATTTTGCTTGACATAATACACTCTAGTTCCATCTATGTTGTTGCAAATGTGAGGATGCAATTATTTTTGATCAGTGAATAATATTCCATTATATATATATATATATACATATATATAAAACGATTTTTTAACTTATTAAAATTTATTTTATTTTATTTATTTTATTTTTTTAATAGTTTATTGTCAAGTTGGTTTCCATATGACACCCAGTGCTCATCCCCACAAGTGCCCTCCTCCATGCCCATCACCCCCGTTCCCTTCCCCCCCACCCCCATCAGTCCTCAGTTTGTTCTCAGCATTCAAGAGTCTCTCATATTTTGCTTCCCTCCCTCTCCCCCACTATTTTTATCCATTAATCAGTCTACAGACGTTGTAAGCTCTTTTTTTTTGGCTTTTTCCAAAATTTGGCTTTATTCTTGAATGAGTATTCTAACAATTAAATTAAAATTGAATAAATATTTATTTGTGAAATTATTTGCACAAACATTCCTATTAGGTTAGTGAGAAATACATAAAATCAAAATTAAAATACAGCCTCTATTATTCACAGTATGATTAAAGACACCATGGTTGGTGGAGTCATGTACTAGCAACAAAAAATTGGTCTCAAGTCTAGTTCTGTCACTTTGTACCAACTTGGAGAAGTTACAAGAGCACATATACTTTGTACCAAATTGCACAAGTTACTAGAGCACATATACTAGAGCGTATTAAAAAAAATAATAAGTATAAAATAATTTACAAAAACACATATGCTAAATCAATATATTTAGAAACAAAAATCCAGTGTGTAACACACAGACATACAATTAACTGTACTAGAAGGCTAAATGTGACATGTATTATAATAGAGGTAAATGGGGTGATGGAGGAATGTCTAGGTGGCTCAGTCAATTAAGTTTCCAACTTTGGCTCAGGTCATGATCTCCAGGTCCTTGAGTTCAACCCCCCGTGTTGGGCTCTGTGCAGACAGCTCAGAGCCTGGAGCCTGCTTCGGATTCTGTGACTCCCTCTTATCCCTCCCAGATTGTACTATGTCTCCTCTCTCTCTCTCTCTTCTCTCTCTCAATTTCTCTTTCAAAAATAAACATTTAAAATTTTTTTTTATTTATTTCTAGGAGAGAGAGAGAGACAGCATGAGCAGGGGAGGGTCAGAGAGAGAGGGAGTCACAGACTGAAACAGGCTCCAGGCTCTGAGCTGGCAGTCAGCACAGAGCCCGATGCGGGGCTCGAACCCACGAACTGCGAGGTCATGACCTAAGCGAAAGTCGGACGCTTAACCGACTAAGCCACCCAGGCGCCCCAAACATTTAAAAATTTAAAATATAGGAGTGGAGGCAAGACGGTGGAGAAGTAGGGAGCTCCATACATTTTGCCGGTACCCATCTCTCAAACAGAGAAGGCCTGAAGTCCTAGGACACTAAGCCACAGGAGTTTAGGAAGAGAAAGAGAGAGTCCACTGGGAAGGAAACCTCATAAGTGCGTGAGTGCGAACTGGGGAAGATAAAAGCAGGTTGGGACCAGAGACACGGAGGGAGAGGAGGGAACCCGGCTTGCGTGCAGTTGCGGTGAGTGATAAACCAGCCAGTGGTGGTGAGCTACCACGAGTCCAGGGGAAAGGAAAGAAAAGCTGAGATTGCTCATAGAACTGTCCTTGGAGAAGAGGGGAAAAAAAAAACTCGGCTTTGAAAGACAGTGTTTTTTAGCTCTGGCTGGGGTGCTGACTTTAAACTAGGTGCCCTGGTCCCAGAAGGCGCCAGGATAAACTGAACTGTCGTGAACCCGGCAACATCCATGGCTGCGGCGGCCCAGTGAACCGGCAGCAACGCCTGCGGAGGCGGTCCCACTCGGGGTGAAGCTGCAGCAGCGCATGCGACAGGGGACCGCTGAAGCAGTGGCGGCGGCCAGCCGGTGAAGCGGTGCCGGTGCCCGGTGAAGTGGCGGCGGCACGAAACAGCAGCCTGCTGTGAGCGGCAGCCCGGTTAAGTGGCAGCAACACCAGCAGCGGCAGTCCCAGAGCCCGATGAAGAAGTGGCAGCGCGTGACAGTGGTCTCCTGAAGCTGGGGCAGTGGTGCACACTGCGGCGGTGACCCGGTGAAGCGGTGCCCGCCCCCAGTGAAATGGCAGCGGTGCGCACAACAGCTTCCCAATGAAGCCGCGGCAGCGCGCGGCAGCGACGCGGACTCTGGGGACCTGAAGTTGCTACCTTCCCCGAAAACACTCAGGTTGTATCGCTGCTTGACCCCTGCGAATCTGAGGCTGTGACACTTCCCCCACCCCCCACTCAACTCCCAGGCAACATGGAAACAGCGACCAGCGGGACTGTTCAGGGCAGTATAACAAAGCCCGCCAACTGGGACCTGGAAACTAGGCAGAGCATGGGGCATGGAACTCAGCCCACCTTGGCTACATCCTCAGCACAGGGAGATTGGACCTGAAGAAGTGATTTGCAATGCTTGGTTGAGAAGGGACTGGGACAACTCCATTCTTCTCCCCACAACCACCAAGGAGAGGCCTCCCGGAGGCCAGCAGACACAGTGGAGACAAGACCTGCCTACAACAGACCATGCTCATCCCCTCCATATACCTGTTTTGTTGTTGTTGTTGTAGTTGTTTTTACCTGAGCCTGGGTTGGCGTGTTTTTTGGTTTTATCTGTGCACTTGTGTACCTGTGATCCCTCTGTGGTTGTCTTTTTTCTTTTTCCAAGGCTGCCTTAAGAAACAAGACAAACTACACATGGTGGAGAGTCCGAAATACCACTACCAGTAGGGAAACAAAAGAACCAAACGCTCCACAAGAGAAACCAAGAGATACCATCCAAAGAACACTTCCTGAGCAGACAGGTCCTGAACATTCAAAAGAGCTGTCTCTAATACAGCAGAACTCGCAGGGGCCATGTGTACAAGAAGCTTTTAAAATTAACAAGACATAGAAAGCTAACCAAAACGACAAAATGGAAGAACTCTCCTCCAAAGAAACTCCAGGAAGAAATGACAGCTAGAGAACTGCTCAAAACACATATAAGCCACATAACTGAACAAGAATTTAGAACAATAATCAGAAATTTAATCGCCGGGCTTGAGAAAAGCATGGAGGACATCAGAGAAACGATTGCTACAAACAATACGGAGCTTCAAAATAGTTATGCTGAATTAAAAAATGGGATAGATGAGATACATAATAAACTGGAGGCATCCAATGCACGAATTGAAGAGGCAGAAAGGAGAATAAGTGATTTAGAAGACACTATAATAGAAAAAGAAGAAACTGAGAAAAAGAGAGAGTGATCGAGCAACATGAAAGAAGGGTTCGAGAGCTCAGCGATACAATCAAACAGAACAATATCCATATCATAGGATTCCCAGAAGAGGAAGAGGGAGGGAAAGGTGCTGAGGGAGCCCTGGAACAAATTATAGCAGAAAACTTCCCCAACATGGGGAGGGAAGTAGACACTGAAATTCAAGAGGCACAGAGAACTCCCCTTAAACGTAATTTGAATTGATCTTCTGCACGACATATCATAGTGAAAATGGCAAAATATAAGGACAAAGAGAGAATTTTGAAAACAGCTAGGGAAAAGGGGCCCTAAAATACAAAGGGAAACCTATCAGAATGGTGAAGGCCTATCTACTGAAACTTCGCAGGCCAAAAGGAATGCCAGGAGATCTTCAATGTGATGAACAGTAAAAATATGGAGCCAAGAATCCTCTATCCAGCAAGCCTGTCATACAGAGTAAAAGGAGAGATAAAAGTCTTCCCAAAGAAACGAACATGGAAATAAATCGTCACCACTAAGCCAGCCCCAAAAGATATCCTGAGGGAGACTCTATGAGGTAAATGTTGCAAGGAATGCAAGGTAAAAGAGACACCACCACAAGCATCAATCCTACAATGGACATAATGACAGTAAACCCATATTTTTCAGTAACATTGAAGGTAAATGGACTAAATGCTCCAATCAAAAGACATAGGATAGCAGAATAGATTAAAGAAATCAAAATCCATCTATTTGTTGTCTATAAGAAACTCATTTTAGACCTGAGGACACATTCAGATTGCAAATAAGGAGATGGAGAACTATATATCATGCTACTGGGAGTCAAAAGAAAGCTGGAGTAGCTATACTTTATCACACAAACTGGACTTAAAAGTAAAGACAGTATCAACGGATGAAAAAGGGCATTATAGAATAATTACAGGGTCTATCCATCAAAAAGAGTTAACAATGATAAATGCCTACGTACCGAATACGGAAGCAACCAAATACATAAAACATTTAACCACAAACATAAAAAACTTATAGACAAGAATGTGCTAATAGCAGGGGACTTGAATGCTCCACTAACAGCAATGGAATGATCACCTAGACAGAAAATAACTACAGAAACAATGGACTTGAATGACACATTGGACGAGATGGATTTGACAGGTAAATTTAGAACTCTACATCCTGAGGCTATGGAATTCTCTTTCTTCTCAAGTACATATGGCACATTCTCCAAGATAGACCACAAACAGGGACATAAAGCAGCCCTCAATAAATATAAAAGAATTGAGATCATACCATGCACACTTTCAGATCACAGTGCTGTGAAACTCGAAATCAACCAGAGGAACAAGATGGAAAACCTCCAAAAACATGGAGGTTAAAGAACACCCTACTAAAGAACGAATGGGCCAATCGGGCAGTTAGAGAAGAAATCTAAAAATATATGGAAATAAATGAAAATGCAAATAAAACAGTTCAAACGCTATGGGATGCAAAAAGGCAGTCCTAAGAGGAAAGTACATTGTACTACAGGCCTATTTCAAGAAAGTAGAAAAAGCGCAAGTACAAAATCTAAGAGCACACCTAAAGGAACGAAAGGAGAACAACAAGAACACCCAAAACCCAATAGGAGAATAAAAATATTAAAAATCAGGGCAGGAATAAGCAATATAGAATCCAAAAAACTGTTGAACAGATCAATGACACCGAGTTGGGTTTTTTGAAAAAGTAAACAAAATTGACAAACCTCTAGCAAGGCTTCTCAAAACGAAAAGATGGAGCACTTATATAGGCAAAATCATGAATGAAAATGGACTTATTCAAACCAACCTCTCAGAAATACAAGCAATTGTCAGGGAATACTTTGAAATATTATATGTCAACAAATTGGTCAAAGTAGAAGAAATGGACAAATTCCTAAATACACACTCACAACGAAAATTCACATGGGAAGAGATGGAAAATCTGAACAGACCCATAACTAGTGACGAAATTGAACAAGTTATTAAAAATCTCCCATAAAATAAGAGACCAGTGCCAGATGGCTTCCCTAGGGAATTCTACCCGACATTTATAACAGAGTTAACAGTCATTCTTCTTATTCTTTTTTTTTTTTTGCTTTTTTATTTTTTTAACACTTAGTTTATTGTCAAGTTGGTTTCCATATAACACCCAGTGCTCATCCCCACAAGTGCCCTCCTCCATGCCCATCTCCCCCCTACCCCGCCCACACCCATCAGTCCTCAGTTTGTTGTCAGCATTCAAGAGTCTCTCATGGTTTGCCTCTCTCCCTCTCACCCACAATTTCCCCCCTTCTTCTCCCCCATGGTCCTCTGTTAAGCTCCTCCCAATCTTCCTATACGTGCAAACATATGGTAGCTGTCCTTCTGCCTGACTTATTTCGCTCAGCATAACACCCTCAAGGTCTATCCATGTTGCCGCACATGGCCAGATTTCATTGTTTCTCATTGCCATGTAGTATTCCATGGTATAGATAAACCACATCGTCTTGATCCATTCATTCATTGATGGACACGTAGTTACTTTCCATGTTTTGGCTATTGTGGAGAGTGCTGCTATGAACATTGGGGTACATGTGCTCCTATGCATCAGCACTCCTATATCCCTTGGGTAAATTCCTAGCAGTGGTATTGCTGGGTCACAGAGGAGTTCTAGTGTTAAATTTTTGAGGAACGGCCACACTGTTTTCCACAGGGGCTGTACCAGTTTACATTCTCACCAACAGTGTAGGAGGGTGCCCATTTTGCCATATATTCACCAGCATCTCGTGTTCTCTGATTTGCTCATTTTAGCCACTTGGCTGGTGTGAGGTGGTATCTCGGTGTGGTTTTGATTTCTATTTCCCTGATGAAGAGGGATGCTGAGCATTGTTTCATGTGTGTGTTGGCCATCTGGATGTTCTCTTTGGAGAAGTGTCCGTTCATATCTTCTGCCCATTTCTTCACTGGGTTGTTTGTTTTTCAGGTGTGGAGTGTGGTGAGTTCCTTATAGATTTTGGATATGAACCCTTTATCTGATATGCCATTTGCAACTATCTTTTCCCATTCCGTTGGTTGTCTATTAGTTTTACAGATTTTCTCCTTTGCCTTGCAGAAGCTTTTAATCTTGATGAGGTCCCAATAGTTTTATTTTTGCTCTTGATTCTTTTGCTTTTGGGGATGTGTCAAGTAAGAAATTGCTGCGGTGGAGGTCAAGGAAGTTGTTTCCTGCTTTCTCCTCTAGTGTGTTGATGGTTTCCTGTCTCACGTTCAGGTCCTTTATCCATTTTGAATTTATTTTTGTGTATGGTGTGAGAAAATGATCTAGTTTCATTCTTCTGCATGTTGCTCTCCAGTTCTCCCAGCACCATCTGTTAAAGAGGGTGTCCTTTTTTGTATTGGATTCTCTTTCCTGCTTTGTCAAAGATTAGTTGGCTGTATACTTTTGGGTCCAATTCTGAGTTCTCAATTCTATTCCACTGTTCTATGTGTCTGCTTTTGTGCCAATACCATACTGTCTTGATGATGACGGCTTTGTAGTAGAGGCTAAAGTCTAGGATGGTGATACCTCCCGTTTTCGTTTTCTTCTTCAATATTACTTTGGCTATTCGGGGTCTTTTGTGGTTCCATACAAATTTGAGGATAGTTTGTTCTAGTTTTGAGAAGTATTCTGATGAAATTTTGATTGAGATTGCATTGAATGTGTAGATTGCTTTGGGTAGTAATGACATTTTAACTATATTTATTCTTCCAATCAATGAGCATGGAATGTTTTTCCATTTCTTTGTGTCTTCTTCAATTTCCTTCATAAGTTTTCTATAGTTTTCATCATACAGATCTCTTATATCCTTGGTTAGGTTTATTCCTAGGTACTTTATGTTTTTTTGTGCAATTGTGAATAGGATCAGTTGTCTAATTGGTCTTTCTGTTGCTTAATTATTGGTGTATAAGAATGCATCCCGGGGCGCCTGGGTGGCTTAGTCGGTTAAGCCTCCGACTTTCGCTTAGGTCATGATCTCGCGGTTCGTGGGTTCGAGCCCCGCATCGGGCTCTGTGCTGACTGCCAGCTCAGAGCCTGGAGCCTGTTTCAGTCTGTGACTCCCTCTCTCTGACCCTCCCCTGCTCACGCTGTGTTTCTCTCTCTCTCCTAGAAATAAATAAAAATATTTAAAAAAAAAAAAAGAATGCATCCCATTTCTGCACGTTTTGTACCCTGCAACATTGCTGAATTCTTGGATCAGTTCTAGGAGACTTCTGATGGAATCTGTCGAGTTTTCTATATCAAGTATCATGTCACCTGCGAAAAGTGAAGGTGTGACTTCTTCTTTGCCAATTCTGATGCCTTTGATTTCCTTTTGTTGTCTGCTGGCTGATGCTAGGACTTCCAGCACTAAGTTAAACAACAGTGGTGAGAGTGGACATCCCTGTCGTGTTCCTGATCTCAGGGGGAAAGCTCTCAGTTGTTCCCCTTTGTCTATGATGTTACCTAAGGGCTTCTCATAGATGGCTTTGATGATGTTTAAGTAAGTTCCTTGTATCCCGACTTTCTCGAGGGTTTTTATTAAGAAGCGAGGCTATATTTTGTCAAATGCTTTTTCTCCATCTATCACCAGAATCATTTGTTTTTTACCTTTTGTTTTGTTGATGTGTTGAATCACATTGATTGATATGCGAATTTTGAACCAGCCCTGTAACACAGGAATGAATCGCATTTGATTTTGGTGTATAATTCTTTTTATGTGCTGTTGGATTCGATTTTCAAATCTCTTGTTGAGCATTTTTGCATCCGTGTTCATCAACGATATTGGCCTGTAGTTCCCCTTTTTTGCTGGATCTCTGTCTGGCTTGGGAGTCAGAGTGATGCTGGCTTCATAAAATGAATCCAGTAATTTTCCTTCCATTTCTATTTTTTGGAATAGCTTGAGAAGAACTGGTATTAATTCTGTTTTAAATGTCTCGTAGAATTCCCCAGGGATCCATCAGGTCCAGGGCTCTTATTTGTTGGGAGATTTTTGATTACTGATTTGATTTCATCACTAGTTATGGGTCTGTTCAGATTTTCTATCTCCTCCCGTGTGAATTTTGGTAGGTACTGAGTGTGTTTAGGAATTTGTCCATTTCTTCAAAGTTGTCCAGTCTTGGCATATGGTTTTTCATAGTATTCCCTGATAATTGCTTGTATTTCTGAGGGGTTGGTTGTAATAAGTCCATTTTCATTCATGATTTTGTCTATTCAGGTGCTCTCTCTTTTCTTTGTGAGAAGACTGGCTAGAGGTTTGTCAATTATGTTTATTGTTTCAAAACACCAACTCTTGGTTTCATGGATCAGTTCAATTCTTTCTTTGGTCTCTATGTTGTTGATTTCTGCTCTGATTTTTACTATTTCTCATCTTCTACTGGGTTTAGGGCATTCTTGTTGCTCTGCCTCTAGTTCCTTTAGGTGAGCTGTTAGATTTTGCACTTGCGCATTTTCTAGTTTCTTGAAATAGGCCTGGAGTGCAATGTACTTTCCTCTTAGGACTGCTTTTGCCGCATCCTATAGAGTTTGAATTGATGTATTTTCTTTTCCATTTGTTTCCATATATTTTTTAATATCTTCCCTCATTGCCTGATTGTCCCATTCATTCTTTGCTAGGGTGTTCTTTAACCTCCAGGTTTTGGGACGTTTTCCAAACTTCTTCCTGTGATTGATTTCAAGTTTCAAAGCATTATGATGTGAAAGGGTGCATGGTATGATCTCAATTCTTTTATATATATTGAGGGCTGCTTTATGTCCCAGTATGTGTTCTTTCTTAGATATATGCCATGCGCACTTGAGAAGAAAATGAATTCCATGGCCTCAGGATGTAGAGTTCTAAATATATCTGTCAGATCCACCTGGTCAAATGTGTCATTAATGTCCATTGTTTCTTTAGTTATTTTCTGTTTGGTTGATCTATCCATTGCCGTAAGTGGAGTATTAAATTCCCCTGCTATCAGCGCATTCTCATCTATAAGGTTGTTTCTGTTTGTGATTAATTGTTTTAAATATTTAAGTGCTTCCATATTCGGTGTGTAGGTATTTAAAATGGTTTGTTCTTCCTGATGGATAGACCCTGTAATTATTATATAATGCCGTTTTTCATCTCTTGCTTTTGTCTTTAATTTAAAGTCCAGTTTTTCTGATATAAGTATAGCTACTCCAGCTTTCTTTTGACTTCCCGTAGCATGATAGATATTTCTCCATCCCTTTACTTTTAATCTGAAGGTATCTTCCAGTCTACAATGTGTTTCTTCTAGACAGCAAAAGATGGATTTTGTTTTTTTTTCCATTCTGCTACCTATGTCTTTTTATTGGAGCATTCAGCCCATTTACATTCAGTGTTATTATTGAAATTTGTGGTATTAGAGTCATTGTGTCCTTTGTGGGATTCATGCTTGTGATGGTGTCTCTGGTGTCTTTCATTCCTTACAACACTTCCCCCAGAGAGTCCCCCTCAGGATTTCTTGTAAGGCTGGTTTAGTGGTGACAAATTCTTTCAATTTTTGTTTATTTGGAAAGACTTTTATCTCTCCTTCTATTCGAAATGACAGGCTTTCAGGATAGAGGATTCTTGGCTGCGTATTTTTTCCGTTCATCACATTGAAGTTCTCCTGCCATTCCTTTCTGGTCTGCCAAGATTCAATAGATAGGTCTGTCACCACTGTGATAAGTTTCCCTTTGTATGTTATGGCCCTTTTCTCTCTATCTGCTTTCAAAATTCTCTTTGTCCTTATATTCTGCCGGTTTCACTATGATATGTCAGGTAGATGATCGATTCAAGTTATGTCTGAGGGGACTTCTCTGTGCCTCCTGAATTTCAACGTCTACTTCCCTCTCCAGGTTGGGGAAGTTCTCTGCTATAATTTGTTCCAGTACTCCTTCAGCACCTTTCCCTCCCTCTTCCTCTTCTGGGAATCCTATGATATGGATATTGTTCTGTTTGATTGTTTCGCTGAGCTCTCGAACCCTTCTTTCATGTTGCTCGATCACTCTATCTCTCTTTTTCTCAGTTTCTTCTTTTTCTATTATAGTGTCTTCTAAATCACTTATTCTCCTTTCTGCCTCTTCAATTTGTGCATTGGATGCCTCCAGTTTATTATGTATCTCATCTATCCCATTTTTTAATTCACCATAACTATTTTGAAACTCCGTATTGTTTGTAGCAATTGTTTCTCTGATGTCCTCCATACTTTTCTCAAGCCCAGCGATTAAATTTCTGATTATTGTTCTAAATTCTTGTTCAGTTATGTGGCTTATATCTGTTTTGAGCAGTCTCTAGCTGTCATTTCTTCCTGGTGTTTCCTTGGAGGAGAGTTCTTCCATTTCGTCGTTTTGGTTAGCTTTCTATCTCTTGTTATTTTTAAAAGCATGTTGTACACACAGCCCCTGTGAGTTCTGCTGGATTAGAAAGGGCACTTTTGACTGTTCTGTCTGTTCAGGAAGTGTTTTTGGATGGTATCTCTTGGTTTCTCTTGTGGAGCGTTTGGTTCTTTTGTTTTCCTACTTGTAGTGGTATTTGGTACTCTCCACCATGTGTAGTTTGGCTTGTTTCTTGAGGCAGCCCTGGAAAAAGAAAACAGACAACCACAGAGGGAATACAGGTACACAAATGCACAAACAAAGCCAATAAAACACAAACCCAGTCTCGGGTAAAAACAGCTCCAAGAACAAGAAAACAGCTATCTGGTGGGGATGGGCGTGGTTTGGTGTAAGCAAGTCTTTTATCCGCTGTGTCAGCTGCCCTTCCTGAGACCCCTCCTTGGTGGTTGTGGGGAGAAGAATGGCGTCTCCCCAGTCCCTTCTCAACCAAGCATTGCAAATCACTTCTTCAGGTCCGATCTCCCTTTGCTGAGGATGTAGCCAAGGTAGGCTGAGTTCTATGCCCCACACCCTGCCTGTTTCCAGGTCTCAGTCCGTGGGCTTTGTTATACTGCCCTGAACAGTCCCGCAGGTTGCTGCTGCTTCCTTGTTGCCTGGGGGTTGAGTCAGGGGTGGGGGAAGTGTCGCAGTCTCAGATCTGACATTGTCAAGCAGCGATACAACCCACGTGTGTTCGGGGAACATAGCAACTTCAGGTCCGTAGAGTCTGAGTCGCTGCACCGTGCCACCGCCGCTTCAGAGCCAAAGCAATATTGTAGAAGAAAACCAAAACAGGAGGCATCCTCATCCCAGACTTTAGCTTCGACTAGAAATCTGCAATCATGAAGACAGTATGGCATTGGCACAAAAACAGACACATAGACCAATGGAATAGAATAGAGAACTCAGAATTGGACCCAAAAGTATACAGCCAACTAATCTTTGACAAAGCAGGAAAGAGAACACAATACAAAAAAAGACACCCTCTTTAACAGATGGTGCTGGGAGAACTGGAGAGCAACATGCAGAAGAATGAAACTAGATCATTTTCTCACACCATACACAAAAATAAACTCAAAATGGATAATGGACCTGGATGTGAGACAGAAAACCATCAAAACCCTAGAGGAGAAAGCAGGAAACAACCTCCTTGACGTCAACCGCAGCAATTTCTTACTTGACGCATCCCCAAAGGCAAATGAATCAAGAACAAAAATAAACTATTGGGACCTCATCTAGATTAAAAGCTTCTGCACGGCAATGGAAACAATCCATAACACTAATAGGCAACCAACAGAATGGGAAAAGATAGTTGCAAATGACATATCAGATAAAGGGTTCATATCCAAAATCTATAAGGAACTCACAAACTCCACCCCTGTATAACAAAAACTCCAGTGAAGAAATGGACAGAAGACATGAACAGACACTTGTCCAAAGAGGACATCCGGATGGCCAACAGACACATGAAATAATGGTCAGTATCACTCATCATGAGGGAAATACAAAGCAAAACCACACTGAGATACCACCTCATGGCGGTCTGAGTAGCTAAAATTAACAAATCAGGAGACTATAGATGCAGGCAACGGTTTGGAGAAACGGGCACCATCCTACACTGCTGGTGGGAATGTAAAATGGTGAAATCCCTCTTGAAAACATTGTGGAGCTTCCTCAGAAAATTAACAATAGAACCCTCCTATGACTCAGCAATAGCACTGCTAGGAATTTACCCAAAGGATACAGGAGCGCTGATGCATAGGGGCACATACACCCTATTGATCATAGCAGCGCCCTCAACACTAGCCAAACCATGGAAATTGCCTAAGTGTCCATCAACTGATGAATGGATCAAGAAGATGTTGTTTATCTATACAATGGAATACTGCATGGCAATGAGAAAGAATGGAATCTGGCCATGTGTAGCAACATAGATGGAACTTGACGGTGTTATGCTGGGCGAAATAAGTCAGACAGAGAAGGACAGATACCATATGTCTGCACGTATCAGTTGATTAGGAGGAACTTAATGGGGGACCAAGGGGGAGGAGAAAAGGAAAAATAATTGGGGAGAGGGAGGGCGAGAAACCATGAAAGATTCTTGAATGCTGAGAACAAACTGAGGGCCATTGGGGGCAGGGGAGAGGGGAAGGGGGATAATGGGCACAGAGGAGGGCATTTGTTGGGGTGAGCACTGGGTGTTATAAGGAAACCAACTTGAGAATAAACTATGAAAGGAAAAAAATAAAGTAAACATTATTGTAAGGGATATATGTGAGGGTTTCCTATGTCTGAAGTGAAGTTCTTGTACTTTAATCGCTTTGTCTAGAATTGTGTAGACCACAAACTCCTCTCAAAACTTTTGCCTCCTGCTTGTTTATTTCAGATTCCTTGTTTCTATTGTTATTCAAGGAGGAATCATCTGGTTTTGTTGTATTCCTTCACTCCTACCACCATGACCAAACTCTTTTTTCTCGTATTCCCTCTCCTGCCTCCCAAACCATTCTTTATTTTGAATTCTTAACATTTCCATTGACCAGACTTTTTGCATGATTGTCTCCTTCTTCCTGGGGGAACTAAAAGAGAGAGATAAATTAGATAAATTACTCCATCACCATGACAAATCTTGGAAGATGAGAGTGCAGTCTTTTAAAACAAATATGGAAACAATGTCAACCAAGTTCCATTCCACTGAAAATTTTCAGGTCAATACCTGACTATAAAAGATAGGAAGAAGGAGAAGTAGAAAAAGAAGGGGAAGTGGTAAGGGAAGGAAAAGAAGGGAAAGTGGTGGAGGAGAAGAAGGAAGAGAAAGAAGAAGGAGAAGGTTGAAGGAGAAAAGGAAAGAAGAAAGAAGAAGGAGAAAAAAAGTAAGAAGAGGAAAAGAAAGGTGGTAAATATGCTTTACATATGAGTTTAAAAATTTTTCTGTTTTATAAGGGTTTTCTTTTAGCTGTCCACTTTTCCTACTTAGGTCCCATTGCCCTCAATGGGTAAGTTAGAGGTTAAGAATTTGGACTCTGGAATTATACTGCTTGTGCTCAAATTCTAAATCTGCTCCTAACTAGCTATACAACACAGATAAAAAATCTAAATATTGACATTTTCATCTGTACGTAGGGTCTAATTTAGTATATGGTATAAAGTGATATATGCTAATTGGTATTATTAGTTTAATATGATAATACTAATATTGATATTTGTTGTAGCAACTGCAGAAGTTGTAGAAACAAAATAAAACTACTATACTGGTAGGAAGATGGACAAGGTTAACTATTCTTTACTTTATAAGTATTTCTATCTACCCCAATGTTTTTGAGACTATTAAAGTAGGCTAATAAAATACAAGATAATTCAATTCTATGTCAATGATATTTTCTCTTTTCTTATAAATAATCCAAAAGTAAGTAATGCCTATCATAAGAGATAATGTTTTTGTTTCATCAAAGAGTGTAAATAATAATATGTATTCAAATTTTGAATGAATACTTTAAAAACGTATCAGCGCTGATGAATTTTCTAAAGTTTTAGTCTCTTCATTGAATAAAACTTGTAGATGATGAAGATAGATAGATAGATAGATAGAGGATAAAAAATAGGTGAGAGATCTCTAGATCTAGATCTTTAGAGTTCTCAAGTGAGGTAGAGCAAGCATTGTCCACTAGAGGGAAGCAAAAGATCAGACTAGGCAGAAACACATTGTCTACAGATGGGATCATTTGTCTATAGACCAATTGAAACTTCTTGGCATGGTTTGGCCTTAGAGAAGGACCCTGGACTGGCCTGAAGCACAAAAGAGAGTGGAGTCACAACCCAGGATCTTTATAAAATCGTTATACCTAAAAGGTTCTGAAATAGATGAAACAAGAAATTGATGTTTTAAGAAGAAAACAGAAAGCAGACTTAGGAATCCGAATTCCAATCGGAATTAGTTTTTAAGTCAGGTTATTGAGTATAAAATCAAAGTTGCACTCAAATCCAAGCAAAAAATTGGAAAAAAAAATGAAATCAGGACAGAAGGTGAGAAAGTAATTAAATCGCTGAGCCATTTAGTGTTCTTCCATCATATTTTGAGAAAATGCTCCACAGTTTTGAAGTAATGCCATTTCTAAGTGACACCTAGATACTTACAATTTAAATAATGGAGCAAGGAAAGAATTTTAGGTAACTTAACACTCCTAGGCCCTCAGGTTCATGCCTGGGGCATAGTTAAATCTTTTGTGGAATATGTTTTGTCAAAATCTGTGGAGAAGGTGGACAGCATTGAAGTGGGATATTAACTCACTTTTTCCACAGAAATACATCTGATAATTAGTGCTATCCTTTTCCCTGAAGCCAGAAACACAAAATTAGTACCAGACTAGTTTATATCAGGAAGAGTAATGTTATCAGGAATAGCAGTAGGTTGGGGCGCCTGGGTGGCTTAGTCAGCTAAGCGTCCGACTTTCGCTTAGGTCATGATCTCGCGGTTCGTGGGTTCGAGCCCCGCGTCGGGCTCTGTGCTGACTGCCAGCTCAGAGCCTGGAGCCTGTTTCAGTCTGTGACTCCCTCTCTCTCTGACCCTCCCCTGCTCACGCTGTCTCTCTCTCTCTCCTAGAAATAAATAAAAAACATTAAAAAAAAAAAAGGAATAGCAGTAGGTAATGTGAGTGGAATTCATAATTAATATGGAAGCGGGTTTATAGTAGATATTGATCAGATTGGAGAATTTATTTTTTTGCTTGCAGATATTACCCTTCCTAATAGATACCAATTTACTTCTAGGAGTTTACCTTTTCCCCATTATATGTAGTTTTTCCATGACAGTAATTCTGTGAATCTCCTGCTACCCAACTTCATGCCTCTGACTACGGGGGAGATAAAAGAATCACAAAGTTAGAAACATAATTTAATCTCAGCTAATCAAAAGCCCTTTACATGGACTTTAAATTATGGAGATAATAATAAAGTTACAAGGCAGATTTGAACATGATATATTTCAGAGAAGCAGCCATAATCGTGGTGGCAATAGAAATGGCACTCAGTTTCTGAACAGGTGGACCTTTCTTAAAAGATAGATGCTGTGATTCTTTTTCACCACTTCTTGCTTTCTCAGATAGTCCTGATATTCTAGCCTCTCATAAATTCTGTAAGCCCTCATTACCTTTTGCTAAATTTCTTTCTGCTTAGGTTTATCAAAGTTGAATTCTATTGTATGACACAAAGACCCTAAATTAATACGGGAATGGAAATATAAAAGATATTACTACACAAAAATTCTAGTGTGGAAAGAGAAGAGATTTTATTATTATTTTGATTGCATATGTCATAATAAACACAGTCTTTCTTTTAAGTTGGGATCAGTATATATAATTTGGTCACTGTTCACCTATCAGTGAAAAGAGGGAGCAGATGACACTTCACAATATATGGCCTAACAGTCTGTGCACTATGACACTTTTGGTTAATTGTTCACATATACTAAAAAGTGACTGTATCTCCCTAGAAATGCACAATAAAGTGGTAATAAAAAATTCAACATGTAGTTTCAAACTTACAAGGAAAATGTACTCCTAATAATATCCCCTGATTTATGCATCTACAAACATCAGAAGTCTTGAGTTGGTAATTCCAAATAGGGAATGAAGAGGTCTGACATCATTAACATGTTGAACCAACATGAATATGATACCACAGAATTGAATCCAGACTATCCTGTAGCTAAGCTTAGAAATACAAGTTTGTATTAATATTGGATGAAGGTAGAAATGGTCAACATAAGTCCAAAAATTCATCAATTTTCTCTGAGTACTAAGCAAATAACTTGATATATTATGTTTCATGATATCAGACCTGGACCCATTAAATTCCACAGAAGAAATTGTTAAAAGTTTATATTATGGTGAAGAATGTTATGCATCATAAAACTTAATATTTCTGACATGGTAATAATGTATATGCTAGATATATGTTCCACATGTGAAAGAAAAGCACTGACAGGAAAATAAAGGTTTTGCTTGACAGTACATAGCATTTAATATAGGAGTTTATCCCACTATAAATGAACCATAGATAAACAAATCTAAAATTTAAAAATAAAACAGGAAAAAAAATAAAATCTAAAATTTCTAAAAATTCACCATTAGAAATACAAACTTGGGACCCTAATAAAAATAGATTCAGTGGCATTTTAAGAAATCAGCTAGATAAAAGAACATGAGTTTTCAACACTCATCCACGCACACAAACAATTTTGACAATCACCAATGAGTAAAAGTACTTTGTGGGAGCTTGTCCCGCAAATAGATCCCAACACCCCACTGGAGAAAAAAATCCGAGAATAGAATAGTCATACTGAAGATAGTAAGAACAGTTTCACTTTACCTGCATTATCCCCCCTTCCAAAGCACCACAGTTCATTGCCAATGAGAATTGCTTGCCCTGTGATATCGTCCATGAAATAAAGTGAAAACATGGTGATTGCTTAACTTGCCAAACTATACAGGCTTCTGCCAAAGAGATCTAGTTCTTTCTCACTCAAATAAAATTACTGACAGTATTGGTAAGGCTGAATAGCCCAGGAACAGCTAAGAGCAGAGAAAGGGGCAGGGATTCACAGTAACTGGGCATGATAGTTACCAAACGACCATGGATTCTATAAATAGCCTCGCAGACACCATCAAAGAGGTCCCCTCCAAACCTTATAATATGTACTACCTGAGGATCTACCCCCAAAAATGTTATATCCTCAATAATGTGGGAGTACTCCTCTCCCACAGGCAGTGCCCCACACATGTCAGCATCTGCAGATTGTGCATAAGCATACACATACATCTGCTTCAACTGTGCCAGACTGGGAAAAGTTGCATAACCTTCAATACTTCGTGGTCTAGAGAAAATTAACAGGAGGCATTTGGCCTGAATTTGGAACATCAAGATAAGGCATACAATCTTAAAACTTAGTCTTCAAGAGGTAACAAACATGAGGAGTGGAGCAGATACATCCATAGAAAAAGTCGGAGAAACTTCCAAACTTCATAGGTGATGTGTGAATGTATTTTGCCCCTGAAGCCAGTGAGTAAATACTGGAGGAGATAACTACATCTTCAAAAGTAAACATGTCAATTTAATATTTAAAGGAACATTAAATATCAGGGAAATATGATATCACAAATAGAATGAAATAATTCCCTGGTAACCGAACCCAAAGATATGCAGATTTATTAATTTTCTGACTCGAATTCAAACTATTTGTTTTAAGGAATCTCACTGAGTAACAAGAAAAGAGACACAATTCAGATAAACCAGGAAACAATACATAAAAAGAATAAAGAGTTCAACATAAAGATGGAAAACAGAAAAGAACCAAACAGAAATTCTGAAGCTAAGGAATACAATGATTAAACTTAAAAAAAAAAATTCAGCAGTGAGCTACAATAGTAGACTCAAGCAGAAGATAGAATCTGCGATATCAAAGGCAGATCATTTGAAATTATCTAATCAGAGATTTTCTTTAATGTGAAAAAGAATGAAAGAACCCTCCACGCTTTGTCAAACACAATAAAAATTTAATATAAACATTATGGAAGTTTTAGAAGGAGAAATTAAAGATCAGAAAGCTTCTGTAAAGAAATGTTCGAAAAATTCCCAAATCTTGAAAGGGATATAAGCACTGAGATCAATGAAGCACAGAGGTTCCCAAAAAGAACAACTCTGCAAAAGATTGCACTGAGATACATTATCACAAAATCCCCAAAATTCAATCGCAAAGAGAATTTTAAAAGCATAAAGAAAAAAGTAACTCATCACATCAAGGGAGCTTTCATAACCTTACTAGCTGAATTCTCAGCAGAAAACTTGCAAGATAAGAGAGAGTAGGATAACATATTCAAAGTGCCAAAAATCCACCAACCAGGATTACTTCACCAGGTGAAAACAGTTCTTAAAAAGTAAGGAAATATATGGACAAACAACAGAGGACAGGGTTCTACACATGGATTACAAGATATACAAAAGGCAGCTCCTCAGGTTTATATAAACGAACACCATGAAACAGCATAAAAACAGATGAAAGTATGAAATTCACTGATAAATTTTAATATAGTGAAATTTGGAAAATGTCATATACTGATTTGTAAAACACTCTACATCAGAGTTAAAAATAAATAATATTAAAAGTAAATAGATACAATAATTTCTTAATAAACATACGATACAAAAATATTTATATTGTGACATTAATAATATTAAATTTGATGAGAGAGTCAAATATAGTTTTTGTATATAATTGAAGTTGTAATTAACTTTAAATAGACTGTTACAACTATGAGATGTTAGGTAGGCCTAATGGCAAACAATAAATTAAAAACATACAAGGGCACTTGGATGGATTAGTCACATATGCATCCAAAAGCAGATCAGGTCATGATAACATGGTTTGTGGATTCAAGCTCCATGTCGGGCTCTGTACTGACAGCTCAGAGCCTGAACTCCGCTTTAGATTCTGTGTCTCCCCCTCTCACTGACCCTCCCCAATTTGGACTCTCTCTCTCTCTCTCTCTCTCTCTTTTTTTTTTTTTTTTTTTTACAATTTATTGTCAAGTTGGTTTCCATATAACACCCAGTGCTCATCCCCACAAGTGCCCTCCTCCATGCCCATCTCCCCCCTACCCCGCCCACACCCATCAGTCCTCAGTTTGTTGTCAGCATTCAAGAGTCTCTCATGGTTTGCCTCTCTCCCTCTCACCCACTATTTCCCCCCTCCTTCTCCCCAATGGTCTTCAGTTAAGTTCCTCCTAATCCTCCTATACGTGCAAACATATAGTATTTGTCCTTCTCTGCCTCACTTATTTCGCTCAGCATAACACCCTCAAGGTCCATCCATGTTGGGACACATGGCCAGATTTCATTCTTTCTCAGTGCCATGTAGTATTCCATCATATAGATAAACCACATCTTCTTTTATTTTTTTTAATGTTTCATTTATTTCTAGGAGAGAGAGAGAGAGAGAGAGTCAGCGTGAGCAGGGGAGGGTCAGAGACAGAGGGAGTCACAGACTCTGAAACAGGCTCCAGGCTCTGAGCTGGCAGTCAGCACGGAGCCCGACGTGGGGCACGAACCCATGAACCACGAGATCATGACCTAAGCGAAAGTAGGACGCTTAACCGACTAAGCCACCCTGGCGCCCCAAACCAAATCTTCTTGATCCATTCGTCCGTTGAAGGAAACTTAGGCTCTTTCCATGTTTTGGCTATTGTGGAGAGTGCTGCTATGAACATTGGGGTACATGTGTTCCTATGCATCAGCACTCCTATATTTCTTGGGTAAATTCCTAGCAGTGCTATTGCTAGGTCATAGGGGAGTTCTAGTGTTAAATTTTTGAGGAACCGCCACACTGTTTTCCAGAGGGGCTGCACCAGTTTACATTCCCACCAACAATGTAGGAGGGTGCCCGTGTCTCCACATCCTCGCCAGCATCTCGTGTTCTCTGATTTGCTCATTTTCGCCACTCTGGCTGGTGTGAGGTGGTATCTCAGTGTGACTTTGATTTGTATTTCCCTGATCAGGAGGGATGCTGAGCATCATTTCATGTGTCTGTTGGCCATCTGGATGTCCTTTTGGGAGAAGTGTCCATTCATATCTTCTGCCCATTTCTTCACTGGGTTGTTTTTCGGGTGTGGAGTTTCGTGAGTTCTTTACAGATTTTGGATATGAACCCTTTATTTGATATGTCATTTGCAACTATCTTTTCCCATTCCGTTGGTTGTCTATTAGTTTTGTGGATTGTTTCCTTTGCCATACAGAAGTTTTAATCTTGATGAGTTCCCAATAGTTTATTTTGCTCTTGATTCTTTTGCTTTTGGAGATGTGTCAAGTAAAAAATTGCTGCGGTGGTGGTCAATGAGATTGTTTCCTGCTTTTTCCTCTAGATTTTGATGGTTTCCTGTCTCACATTCAGGTCCTTCATCCATTTTGAGTTTATTTATGTGTATCGTGTGAGAAAATGATCTAGTTTCATTCTTCTCCATATTGCTGTCCAGTTCTCCCAGCACCATCTGTTAAAGACGCTGTCTTTTTTCCATTGGATACTGTTTCCTGCTTTGTCAAAGATTAGTTGGCTGTATACTTTTCGGTCCACTTCTGAGATCTCTATTCTGTTCCATTGGTTTATGTGTCTGTTTTTGTGCCAATACCATACTGTCTTGATGATTACCGATTTGCAGTAGAGGCTAAAGTCTAGGATGGTGATACCTCCCATTTTGGTTTTCTTCTTCAATATTGCTTTGGCTATTTGGGGTCTTTTGTGGTTCCATACAAATTTTAGGATAGTTTGTTCTAGTTTTGAGAAGTATGCTGGTGAAATTTTCATTGGGATTGCATTGAATGTGTAGATTGCTTTGGGTAGTAATGACATTTTAACTATATTTATTCTTCCAAACCATGAACATGGAAAGTTTTCCCATTTCTTTGTGTTTTCTTCAAATTCCTTCATAAATTTTCTATAGTTTTCATCATACAGATCTCTTATATCCTTGGTTAGGTTTATTCTTAGGTACTTTATGGTTTTTTGTGCAATTGTGAATGGGATCAGTTTCTTGATTTCTCTTTCTGTTGCTTTATCGTTGGTGTATAAAAATGTAACCAATTTGTGCACACTGATTTTGTACCCTGCAACTTTGCTGAATTCTTGGATCAGTTCTAGTAGACTTCTGGTGGAGTGTGTCAGGTTTTCTTTTTCTTTTTTCTTTTTTTTTCTTAAATGTTTTTTATTGGTGCCGAGCCCGCTGGAGTGAGGAAAACCAGGTCCCTCTATGCTCGTCACTCGAAACACGAACTCACAGGCAAATCTCCCAGTTTTTAGCTCTTTGCCTTCCCTCTCGAGTTCCAGCCAGCCAGGAGTGCGGACACCGGGTGTCCATGCGCGCGGCTCTTTCAGGGGCCCAAGCAGCCCAGGAGGACAATGGCGGCAGGTGCGCCGCTACTTTAGAATTCCAGCCCACCAGGAGCCAGCACAAAGAAGCAGTCTGTGCGCTCAGCGCCCACGGGACCAGTTGGCACGAGGGGACCTGGCTGGCAGACAGGGTGGTGAGCTGGGAGCAGGCAGGCAGTGGCAGGAGTGCGGGCGCCCTCCCCACAAGCAAGCTTCACGTCCTTTTCAAGCAGGCAAGATGCCGGAAGTAAGGAGTTCCGTACTTGCACTCGCGCACATACATAACACAGAAAAGATCTGAAGCCATTGGAAACCTTACAAAACCTGAGAGATTGGGAGAAAAAGGAAGCAGAATCCACTGAGAGAGGCTTCTAACGGCTACCTCAAAAAACTAGCTAAAGTACACAAGGTGGAGAGTCCCAAATATCACTACGAATAGGAAAATAAAATAACCAAGGTCCCAACAAGAGAGACCAAGAGATACCATTCAAAAAACACTCTCTGAAAGGATAGGACCTGGAAAGTCAAAGAGTCTTCTTGGATATAGCAGCGCTCATAGAAACAGAGAGCATAACAGGTCTTCAAAACCAACAAGAGCCAGAAAGCTAACTAAAATGATTAAACGAAAGAGCACTCCACCTAAGAAACTCCAAGAAGAAATGACAGCTAATGAACTGCTCAAAACAGACATCAGCAGCATAACTGAACAAGATTTTAGAATAATAATGGTAAAAATAATAGCTGGGCTTGAAAGAAACATAGGGGACATCAAAGAAACTATGGCTACAGACAGAATGGAAAGTAAAAATAGGCATGAAGAATTAAAAAGAGCGATAAATGAGATCCATAATAAATTAGAGGCCTCCCATGCACGGATTGAAGAGGCAGAAAGGAGAATAAGTGATTTAGAAGACACCATTATAGAAAAACAAGAAGCTGACAAAAAAGAGACAAACTGATCCAGGAACAGGAAAGAAGAATTCGAGAGCTCAGCGATACGGTCAAACGCAACAATATCCGTATCATAGGAATCCCAGAAGAGGAAGAGAGAGGGAAAGGTGCTGAAGGAGTCCTGGAACAAATTATAGCAGAGAACTTCCCCGACCTGGGGAAGGAAGT